>NC_060177.1:93372644-93540144 GCF_021184085.1 Oncorhynchus gorbuscha
ACCACTAGGCTACCTGCAACCTCTACCCTCTAACCACTAGGCTACCCTGCCACCTCTACACTCTAACCACTAGGCTACCTGCCACCTCTACACTCTAACCACTAGGCTACCTGCCACCTCTACACTCTAACCACTAGGCTACCTGCCGCCTCTACACTCTAACCACTAGGCTACCCTGCCACCTCTACACTCTAACCACTAGGCTACCTGCCACCTCTACACTCTAACCACTAGGCTACCCTGCCACCTCTACACTCTAACCACTAGACTACCCTGCCACCTCTACACTCTAACCACTAGACTACCTGCCTCCTCTACACTCTAACCACTAGGCTACCCTGCCGCCTCTACACTCTAACCACTAGGCTACCCTGCCACCTCTACACTCTAACCACTAGGCTACCTGCCACCTCTACACTCTAACCACTAGGCTACCTGCCTCCTCTACACTCTAAACACTAGGCTACCCTGCCACCTCTACACTAACCACTAGACTACCCTGCCACCTCTACACTCTAACCACTAGGCTACCCTGCCACCATATGAGCTGTAGGAGCTGTAGGAGCTGTAGGAGTAGGAGCTGTAGGAGCTGTAGGAGCTGTAGGAGCTGTAGGAGCTGTAGGAGTATGAGCTGTAGGAGTATGACCTGTAGGAGTAGTAGGAGCTGTATAAACTGTATGAGTAGTAGGAGTATGATCTGTATGAGCTGTATGAGCTGTATGAGCTGTAGGAGCTGTAGGAGATGTAGGAGTAGGAGCTGTAGGAGCTGTATAAGCTGTATGAGTAGTAGGAGTATGATCTGTATGAGCTGTATGAGCTGTATGAGCTGTAGGGGCTGTATGAGCTGTAGGAGTAGGAGCTGTAGGAGCTGTATAAGCTGTATGAGTAGTAGGATATTGATCTGTATGAGCTGTATGAGCTGTATGAGCTGTAGGGGCTGTATGAGCTGTAGGAATAGGAGCTGTAGGAGCTGTATAAGCTGTATGAGTAGTAGGATATTGATCTGTATGAGCTGTATGAGCTGTATGAGCTGTAGGAGCTGTAGGAGCTGTAGGAGCTGTATGAGTATGAGCTGTAGGAGCTGTATGAGCTGTATGAGTAGTAGGAGTATGATCTGTATGAGCTGTATGAGTAGTAGGAGCTGTATGAGGTGTATGAGCTGTGGGAGCAGTAGGAGCTGTATTAGCTGTAGGAGCTGAAGGGGTATGAGCTGTAGGAGCTGTGGGAGAAAGTGTTGTATGAGCTGTAGGAGCTGTATGAGCTCTCTGAGATGTATGAGCTGAGGAGCTATATGAGCAGTAGGAGTATCATGAGCTGTTGGAGTATGAATTGTAGGAGCTGTAGGAGCTGTATGAGCTGTAGGAGCTTTGCAGCTTTAGGAGCTGTTGGAGCTTAGAACCAACAAGACTCTTCCTAGAGCTGTGTGAGCTGTAGGATTATGATCTTTAGGAGCTGTAGAAGTGTGAGCTGTAGGAGTTGTAGGAGTATGAGCTTTATGAGTTGTTGTATCTATAAGAGCTGTAGGAGTTGTGGTAATATGAGCTGTAGGAGCTGTAAGATTATGAGTTGAAGGAGCTGTATGAGCTGTAGGAGCTGTAGGAGTATGAGCTGTAGGAGCCATATTAGTTTGAGATGGAGGGGATGTAGGAGCTGTAGGAGCTGTAGGAGTATGAGCTGTAGGAGCCATATTAGTTTGAGATGGAGGGTATGTAGGAGCTGTAGGAGCTGTAGGAGTATGAGCTGTAGGAGCCGTATTAGTTTGAGTTGTAGGGGCTGTAGGAGGATGAGCTGTGTGAGCTGTAGGATTATGAGATTTAGGCACTGTATACACTGTAGGAGATGTATGAGCTTCATGAGCTGTAGGTTGAGTTCTATAAACTGTAGGAGCTGTAGGAACTTTAGGAGCTATAGGATCTGTCGTAGTATGTCCTGTAGAAAATGTAGGAGTTGTATGAGCTGTAGGAACTGTATGAGCTGAATAATATGGAGTAGTTTGAGCTGTAGGATCTGTTTGAGCTGTATGAGTGTGAATTGTATGAGCTGTAGGAGCTGTATGAGTTGTAGGAGCTGTATGAGCTGTATTAGCTGTAGGAGCTGTAGGAGCTGTAGGAGTATGAGCTGTAGGAGCTGTATGAGCTGTATGAGTTTTGCAGCTTTAGGAGCTGTTGGAGCTTAGAACCAACAAGACTCTTTGTAGAGCTGTGTGAGCTGTAGTATTATGAGCTGTAGGAGATGTATGAGTATTAGCTTTATGAGTTGTAGAATCTATAAGAGCTGTAGAAGTATGAGCTGTAGGAGCTGTAGAAGTATGAGCTGCATGAGCTGTAGGAGTATGAGCTGTATGAGCTGTAGGAGTTGTAGGACTACGAGCTGTAGGAGTTTGAGCTGTAGGCGCTGTATGAGCTGTAGGAGTATGAGCTGTATGATCTGTAGGAGTTGTAGGACCATGTGCTGTAGGAGCTCTATGAGCGTTGCAGCTGTAGGAGCTTAGAACCAACTAGACTGGCCTCCCGGCCTCCCGGCCAAACTGAGCAATCGGTTGAGAAGGACCTTCGTCAGGTAGGTGACCAAGAACCCATGGTCACTCTGACAGATCTCCAGATTTCCTCTGTGGAGATGGTAGAACCTTCCAGAAGGACAACCGTCTCTGCAGCACTCCACCAATCAAGCCGTTATGGTAGATTGGCCAGACGGAAGCCGCTCCTCGGTAAAAGGCACTTGACAGCCTGCCTAAAAGGCACATAATGAACTCTCAGACCATGAGAAACAATATTCGCTGGTCTGATGAAACCAAGATTGAAATCTTTGGCCTGAATGCCAATCATCACGTCTTGAGGAACCCTGGCACAATCCCTACGGTGAAGCATGGTGGTGGCAGCATCAGGCTGTGGGGATGTGTTTCAGCGGCAGGGACTGGGAGACTAGTCAGGATCAAGGGAAAGATCAACAGAGAAAAGTACAGAGCGATCCTTGATGAAAACCTGCTCCGGAGCGCTCAGGACCTCAGATTGGAGCAAGTCTCTGAATGTTTTTGAGTGGCCCGATCGAACATCTCTGGAGAGACCTGAAAATAGCTGTGCAGCGATGCTCCCCATCCAACCTGACAACGTTTGAGAGGATCCGCAGAGAAGAATGGGAGAAACTCCCCAAATACAGGTGTGCTAAACTTGTAGCGTCGTACCCAAGAAGACTCGAGGCTGTAATCGTTCCAAAGTACTGATTAGAGAGTCTGAATACTTATGCAATGAATTTTTTTTTCCTTTTAATACATTTGGAAAATATTCTAAAAACCTGTTTTTGCTTAGTCATTATGGGGTATTGTGATGTCATTATGGGGTATTGTGATGTCATTATGGGGTATTGTGATGTCATTATGAGGTATTGTGATGTCATTATGGGGTATTGTGATGTCATTATGGGGTATTGTGATGTCATTATGGGGTATTGTGATGTCATTATGGGGTATTGTGATGTCATAATGGGGTATTGTGATGTCATTATGGGGTATTGTGATGTCATTATGGGGTATTGTGTGTAGATTGATGAGTGAAAAAACCGATTTGATCAATTTTTGAATGCTGTAACGTAATGAAATGTGGAAAATATCAAGGGGTCTGAATACTTTCCGAATACACTGTTGCCTTCACCAAAGTTTGTGTGGTAGATATATTATATATATATATTAGATATATTCTTCAGACTTTTACAGAGGAAATTGTTTCTTCTATGTTGTCAAATTTGTATTCCAGAAATTGAATTTCATGGACGTCTTCAGAGATTTTAGAGATAAGAAGATGACCAAGGTATTTTTCAGTAATCTGCTCTCTAAACGTCCGATCCTGGAGTTTCTTAAACAAAATGAAACCAAAATATTTAGGCTGACATCTTCCAGTTTCCAGAAAAAAATGTATTTGCGATTTATAAACAAAAATATTGTGCACATTAAATGAGATATCGCCTTATTTGCATATTTTAATACAATATTTCAGAAAAAAATGTAATACAAAAAAATAATTATAAATATAATTATTTTTTTGTAAAAGTTTAAGTTTTAGTTAAAAAAAATGTTTTATCTTAATCTTAAACAGTTGAATATATAATGTAATATATATTCAACTGTTTAAGATTAAGATAAAACATTTTTTGAAACTAAAACTTAAACTTTAGGTATTAGGTATTAGGTCCCTTTAACCTTCTGATTCTCTGGTTTAAAGGCCAATTGACCCTTGGAGGAGTAGCAACAGGGAGACACGCAGGCAACCAGTCCAGTCAATAGCGGTCTGGTCAAACAAAGGGTAGCGGCCCCACCTAACCAATCTCATTCTCAGACACGGTCATTTATCAACGTTCACATCCAACGACAGAGACCAGAACAGAGCTACAGAGATAAATCAGAAGGGTGTTAATCAGAATGTCCCGTCTGGGCTGCGTGCTGAGCATTGGGTGGATAGAGTCATAGATTGACTGCAGAATCTCCTAAATACTTCACTGGAAAACCCCACTGTGATTTAGCACGGAGCTTCAGTAGGAAATACAAGTCATACAACGATTAGATTCGCAAAGCTGCTATCAACCTACTGGGAAGTATTCATATCGCATTCATTTTCCAAGGGACAACATCCCCCCCGATATAATAATTAACCCAACATCCCCCCCCGATATAATAATTAACCCAACATCCCCCCGATATAATAATTAACCCAACATCCCCAACATAATCCAACATCCCCCCCGATATAATAATTAACCCAACATCCCCCCCGATATAATAATTAACCCAACATCCCCCCGATATAATAATTAACCCAACATCCCCCCGATATAATAATTAACCCAACATCCCCCCGATATAATAATTAACCCAACATCCCCCCGATATAATAATTAACCCAACATCCCCCGATATAATAATTAATCCAACATCCCCCCCGATATAATAATTAACCCAACATCCCAAACATAATCCAACATCCCCCCGATATAATAATTAACCCAACATCCCCCCGATATAATAATTAACCCAACATCCCAAACATAATCCAACATCCCCCGATATAATAATTAACCCAACATCCCCAACATAATCCAACATCCCCCCGATATAATAATTAACCCAACATCCCCAACATAATCCAACATCCCCCGATATAATAATTAACCCAACATCCCCAACATAATCCAACATCCCCCCGATATAATAATTAACCCAACATCCCCAACATAATCCAACATCCCCCGATATAATAATTAACCCAACATCCCCAACATAATCCAACATCCCCCCGATATAATAATTAACCCAACATCCCCAACATAATCCAACATCCCCCCCGATATAATAATTAACCCAACATCCCCAACATAATCCAACATCCCCCCGATATAATAATTAACCCAACATCCCCAACATAATCCAACATCCCCCGATATAATAATTAACCCAACATCCCCAACATAATCCAACATCCCCCCCGATATAATAATTAACCCAACATCCCCCCCCGATATAATAATTAACCCAACATCCCCAACATAATCCAACATCCCCCCCGATATAATAATTAACCCAACATCCCCAACATAATCCAACATCCCCCCGATATAATAATTAACCCAACATCCCCAACATAATCCAACATCCCCCCCCGATATAATAATTAACCCAACATCCCCAACATAATCCAACATCCCCTGCTAATTTATCAGTCGATAGCACATCAATTAATCTGCACATCTATCACTCCAGTGATAATCTGCTAAATTGTAATTACTTTGCTACTATTGGCCTATTTATTGCCTTACCTCCTCACGCCATTTGCACACACTGTATATAGACTTTCTTTTTTTTTCTATTGTGTTATTGACTGTACGTTTGTTTAGTCCATGTGTAACTCTGTGTTGTTGTTTGTGTCGCACTGCTTTGCTTTATCTTGGTCAGGGTCTCAGTTGTAAATGAGAACTTGTTCTCAACTGGCCTACCTGGTTAAATAAAGGTGTTCTCAACTGGCCTACCTGGTTAAATAAAAGTGTTCTCAACTGGCCTACCTGGTTAAATAAAGGTGTTCTCAACTGGCCACCTGGTTAAATAAAGGTGTTCTCAACTGGCCTACCTGGTTAAATAAAGGTGTTCTCAACTGGCCTACCTGGTTAAATAAAGGTGTTTTCAACTGGCCTACCTGGTTAAATAAAGGTGTTCTCAACTGGCCTACCTGGTTAAATAAAGGTGTTCTCAACTGGCCTACCTGGTTAAATAAAGGTGTTCTCAACTGGCCTACCTGGTTAAATAAAGGTGTTCTCAACTGGCCTACCTGGTTAAATAAAGGTGTTCTCAACTGGCCTACCTGGTTAAATAAAGGTGTTCTCAACTGGCCTACCTGGTTAAATAAAGGTGTTCTCAACTGGCCTACCTGGTTAAATAAAGGTGTTCTCAACTGGCCTACCTGGTTAAATAAAGGTGTTCTCAACTGGCCTACCTGGTTAAATAAAGGTGTTCTCAACTGGCCTACCTGGTTAAATAAGGTGTTCTCAACTGGCCTACCTGGTTAAATAAAGGTGTTCTCAACTGGCCTACCTGGTTAAATAAAGGTGTTCTCAACTGGCCTACCTGGTTAAATAAAGGTGTTCTCAACTGGCCTACCTGGTTAAATAGAGGTGTTCTCAACTGGCCTACCTGGTTAAATAAAGGTGTTCTCAACTTGCCTACCTGGTTAAATAAAGGTGTTCTCAACTGGCCTACCTGGTTAAATAAAGGTGTTCTCAACTGGCCTACCTGGTTAAATAAAGGTGTTCTCAACTGGCCTACCTGGTTAAATAGAGGTGTTCTCAACTGGCCTACCTGGTTAAATAGAGGTGTTCTCAACTTGCCTACCTGGTTAAATAAAGGTGTTCTCAACTGGCCTACCTGGTTAAATAAAGGTGTTCTCAACTAGCCTACCTGGTTAAATACAGGTGTTCTCAACTGGCCTACCTGGTTAAATACAGGTGTTCTCAACTGGCCTACCTGGTTAAATAAAGGTGTTCTCAACTAGCCTACCTGGTTAAATAAAGGTGTTCTCAACTGGCCTACCTGGTTAAATAAAGGTAAAATAAAAATGTAAAAAATGAAAATTCATGGCCAGTTTATGGGACACGTCATCTAAAGGTCCCATCTAAACATGATTCCATCGTAAACCTAACTTCAATACAACCACAAGCTGAACAAAAACATGAAAATCCATCGACGTACAGCCCTTCTCTTGGTTGTCATGGTGAACTTGTCTTGCGGTCGTCGGGTGTTGAGTGGGCGTGTGTCTGGGTGGTGTGGCACTCCCCAATTCTATTTTGTTTGAGATCTGAATGACAGTTGAATAGATTGATGATTGACCTCGGGGTCAGAGCAAATAAAAAGATATAGGTTCTAATTAACCAGTACAATTATAAAAGAAACAGGGGAGCCATGTTTTTGGCGGATTAAAAACAGAGAAAGAAACAGGGGAGCCATGTTTTTGGCAGATTAAAAACAGAGAAAGAAACAGGGGAGCCATGTTTTTGGCAGATTAAAAACAGAGAAAGAAACAGGGGAGCCATGTTTTTGGCAGATTAAAAACAGAGAAAGAAACAGGGGAGCCATGTTTTTGGCAGATTAAAAACAGAGAAAGAAACAGGGGAGCCATGTTTTTGGCAGATTAAAAACAGAGAAAGAAACAGGGGAGCCATGTTTTTGGCAGATTAAAAACAGAGAAAGAAACAGGGGAGCCATGTTTTTGGCAGATTAAAAACAGAGAAAGAAACAGGGGAGCCATGTTTTTGGCAGATTAAAAACAGAGAAAGAAACAGGGAGCCATGTTTTTGGCAGATTAAAAACAGAGAAAGAAACAGGGGAGCCATGTTTTTGGCAGATTAAAAACAGAGAAAGAAACAGGGGAGCCATGTTTTTGGCAGATTAAAAACAGAGAAAGAAACAGGGGAGCCATGTTGGTAACTGTTCCGTTCCCACTCTCTGCCAGTCTGTCTGTGTTATGCAGGTGAATGAGGACCCAAAAGCAACTTGGCGAAAACAGAGTCTTTAATCCAGTAAAGTAAATCTACAATCATAAAACATAATTCCACTCGTAATGACGAGAACAGACTGGAGACTCGATCATGAACTGCAGGTTGCCTCGGGAAGGCACTTGAACGTAGCAGACTCAGACACCTGCTCACCACGCAGCATCTGAGGGAAACACGACACGACAGGGCGATACACAGACACAGCACGGTGAACAATAGACAAGGATCCGACAGGGCAGGAATGGAAAACAAGGGGAGAAATAGGGACTCTAATCAGGGAAAAAGATAGGGAACAGGTGTGGGAAGACTAAATGATTGATTAGGGGAATAGGAACAGCTGGGAGCAGGAACGGAACGATAGAGAGAAGAGAGAGAGGAAGGGAGAGAGAAAAAGGGGAATGAACCTAAAAAGACCAGCAGGGGGAAAATGAACAGAGGGAAAAGCAAAATGACAAGACAATCTAAGACAAAACATGACAGTCTGTCACTCTGTGTGACTGGAGAAGTCCCTGCCTCAGACCTAAAACAGACACCATCAGTCCCCTACTCTTGTTCTCCACCATCAGTCCCCTCCTCTTGTTCTCCACCAACAGTCCCCTCCTCTTGTTCTCCACCAACAGTCCCCTCCTCTTGTTCTCCACCAACAGTCCCCTCCTCTTGTTCTCCACCAACAGTCCCCTCCTCTTGTTCTCCACCATCAGTCCCCTACTCTTGTTCTCCACCAACAGTCCCCTACTCTTGTTCTCCACCATCAGTCCCCTCCTCTTGTTCTCCACCAACAGTCCCCTCCTCTTGTTCTCCACCAACAGTCACCTCCTATTGTTCTCCACCATCAGTCCCCTCCTCTTGTTCTCCACCAACAGTCCCCTACTCTTGTTCTGCACCAACAGTCCCATCCTCTTGTTCTCCACCAACAGTCCCCTCCTCTTGTTCTCCACCAACAGTCACCTCCTCTTGTTCTCCACCATCAGTCCCATCCTCTTGTTCTCCACCAACAGTCACCTCCTCTTGTTCTCCACCAACAGTCCCCTCCTCTTGTTCTCCACCAACAGTCACCTCCTCTTGTTCTCCACCATCAGTCCCCTCCTCTTGTTCTCCACCATGTCATCTCCTCCACAGTACAGACTCTGGCCCTTCCACTACCAAACAATGCAACCGATTTGCTGAGTTCTTCAAGGCTAAAATCAACACCATCCTACAAAACATTGTATCCCCCAATCTCAACCCCACTTTGGCTCCTTCCCCCAGTTGTCATCACTATTGAAAATGGCTGCTACCAGCTCCTTGCGCAAGAAACCATCCCTTGACCAAGATCTGCTCTCAAAACTACAGGCCTATTTCCAACCTCAGTCACACCTCAGTGCTAACCATCTTTATGAGGCTCTCCCATCTGGCTTCGGACCCATGCACAGTACTGAGACAGCCCGGGTGAAGGTTGTTAATGACCTGCTCATGACTGCAGATACAGGACCCCCCCACCATCTTGATTCTTCTGGACCTCAGTGCTGCTTTCAACACAGCAGATCGCACAACTTTACTGCAGCGCCTCAGAGAGCACACTGCCCTCTGTGGGACCGCCCTAAACTGGTTCGTCTCCAACGGCTCTAACCGAAAGCAGTACGTCATCCCCGTGAGTAAAGATCAGAGGAGTCCACCATAACCGGTCGGTGTTAGGACCTATCCTCTTCCCGCTCTACATGTTTACAGTGTGCAAATTCCACTGCTTACGCAGACGACACACAGGTGTACATTAATGAAACAAAGCCTGACAAAACATCAGCTCTGGCAACCTTGTCAACTGTCTGGATGCAGAATAACTTCCTTCAACTGAACAGCAGCAAGAGAGAGGCAATGCTGATAAACTAGCCAGCCGCCAGCAGACCAACTCCTGCATCTTTCACCCTGTCATAGATGGACACATCATCCCTCTGCAACTTCCACCCTGCCATAGATGGACACATCATCCCTCTGCAACGTCCATCCTGTCATAGATGGACACATCATCCCTCTGCATCTTCCACCCTGTCATAGATGGACACATCATCCCTCTGTCTCCAGTCATCCCCACCTCTTGCAACTTCCACCCTGTCATAGATGGACACATCATCCCTCTGCAACGTCCATCCTGTTATAGATGGACACATCATTCCTCTGCAACGTCCATCCTGTTATAGATGGACACATCATCCCTCTGCAACGTCCATCCTGTTATAGATGGACACATCATCCCTCTGCATCTTCCACCCTGTCATAGATGGACACATCATCCCTCTGTCTCCAGTCATCCCCACCTCTTGCAACTTCCACCCTGTCATAGATGGACACATCATCCCTCTGCAACGTCCATCCTGTTATAGATGGACACATCATCCCTCTGCAACGTCCATCCTGTTATAGATGGACACATCATCCCTCTGCAACTTCCACCCTGTCATAGATGGACACATCATCCCTCTGCAACTTCCACCCTGTCATAGATGGACACATCATCCCTCTGCAACGTCCATCCTGTTATAGATGGACACATCATCCCTCTGCATCTTCCACCCTGTCATAGATGGACACATCATCCCTCTGTCTCCCCAGTCATCCCCACATCATCTTGCAACTTCCACCCTGTCATAGATGGACACATCATCCCTCTGCAACGTCCATCCTGTTATAGATGGACACATCATCCCTCTGCATCTTCCACCCTGTCATAGATGGACACATCATCCCTCTGTCTCCAGTCATCCCCACCTCTTGCAACTTCCACCCTGTCATAGATGGACACATCATCCCTCTGCAACGTCCATCCTGTTATAGATGGACACATCATCCCTCTGCAACGTCCATCCTGTTATAGATGGACACATCATCCCTCTGCAACTTCCACCCTGTCATAGATGGACACATCATCCCTCTGCAACGTCCATCCTGTTATAGATGGACACATCATCCCTCTGCATCTTCCACCCTGTCATAGATGGACACATCATCCCTCTGTCTCCAGTCATCCCCACCTCTTGCAACTTCCACCCTGTCATAGATGGACACATCATCCCTCTGCAACATCCATCCTGTTATAGATGGACACATCATCCCTCTGCATCTTCCACCCTGTCATAGATGGACACATCATCCCTCTGCAACGTCCATCCTGTTATAGATGGACACATCATCCCTCTGCATCTTCCACCCTGTCATAGATGGACACATCATCCCTCTGTCTCCAGTCATCCCCACCTCTTGCAACTTCCACCCTGTCATAGATGGACACATCATCCCTCTGCAACGTCCATCCTGTTATAGATGGACACATCATCCCTCTGCATCTTCCACCCTGTCATAGATGGACACATCATCCCTCTGCAACGTCCATCCTGTTATAGATGGACACATCATCCCTCTGCATCTTCCACCCTGTCATAGATGGACACATCATCCCTCTGTCTCCAGTCATCCCCACCTCTTGCAACTTCCACCCTGTCATAGATGGACACATCATCCCTCTGCAACGTCCATCCTGTTATAGATGGACACATCATCCCTCTGCAACGTCCATCCTGTTATAGATGGACACATCATCCCTCTGCAACTTCCACCCTGTCATAGATGGACACATCATCCCTCTGCAACTTCCACCCTGTCATAGATGGACACATCATCCCTCTGCAACGTCCATCCTGTTATAGATGGACACATCATCCCTCTGCATCTTCCACCCTGTCATAGATGGACACATCATCCCTCTGTCTCCAGTCATCCCCACCTCTTGCAACTTCCACCCTGTTATAGATGGACACATCATCCCTCTGCAACTTCCACCCTGTCATAGATGGACACATCATCCCTCTGCAACGTCCATCCTGTTATAGATGGACACATCATCCCTCTGCATCTTCCACCCTGTCATAGATGGACACATCATCCCTCTGTCTCCAGTCATCCCCACCTCTTGCAACTTCCACCCTGTCATAGATGGACACATCATCCCTCTGCAACGTCCATCCTGTTATAGATGGACACATCATCCCTCTGCAACGTCCATCCTGTTATAGATGGACACATCATCCCTCTGCAACTTCCACCCTGTCATAGATGGACACATCATCCCTCTGCAACGTCCATCCTGTTATAGATGGACACATCATCCCTCTGCATCTTCCACCCTGTCATAGATGGACACATCATCCCTCTGTCTCCAGTCATCCCCACCTCTTGCAACTTCCACCCTGTTATAGATGGACACATCATCCCTCTGCAACTTCCACCCTCTCATAGATGGACACATCATCCCTCTGCAACGTCCATCCTGTTATAGATGGACACATCATCCCTCTGCATCTTCCACCCTGTCATAGATGGACACATCATCCCTCTGTCTCCAGTCATCCCCACCTCTTGCAACTTCCACCCTGTTATAGATGGACACATCATCCCTCTGCAACGTCCATCCTGTTATAGATGGACACATCATCCCTCTGCAACGTCCACCCTGTCATAGATGGACACATCATCCCTCTGTCTCCAGTCATCCCCACCTCTTGCAACTTCCACCCTGTCATAGATGGACACATCATCCCTCTGCAACGTCCACCCTGTTATAGATGGACACATCATTCCTCTGCAACGTCCATCCTGTTATAGATGGACACATCATCCCTCTGCAACGTCCATCCTGTTATAGATGGACACATCATCCCTCTGCAACTTCCATCCTGTTATAGATGGACACATCATCCCTCTGCAACGTCCATCCTGTTATAGATGGACACATCATCCCTCTGCAACTTCCACCCTGTCATAGATGGACACATCATCCCTCTGCAACTTCTACCCTGTCATAGATGGACACATCATCCCTCTGCAACTTCCACCCTGTCATAGATGGACACATCATCCCTCTGCAACTTCTACCCTGTCATAGATGGACACATCATCCCTCTGCATCTTCCACCCTGTCATAGATGGACACATCATCCCTCTGCATCTTCCACCCTGTCATAGATGGACACATCATCCCTCTGCAACTTCCACCCTGTCATAGATGGACACATCATCCCTCTGTCTCCAGTCATCCCCACCTCTTGCAACTTCCACCCTGTCATAGATGGACACATCATCCCTCTGCAACGTCCATCCTGTTATAGATGGACACATCATCCCTCTGCAACTTCCACGCTGTCATAGATGGACACATCATCCCTCTGCAACTTCTACCCTGTCATAGATGGACACATCATCCCTCTGCAACTTCCACCCTGTCATAGATGGACACATCATCCCTCTGCATCTTCCACCCTGTCATAGATGGACACATCATCCCTCTGTCTCCAGTCATCCCCACCTCTTGCAACTTCCACCCTGTCATAGATGGACACATCATCCCTCTGCAACGTCCATCCTGTTATAGATGGACACATCATTCCTCTGCAACGTCCATCCTGTTATAGATGGACACATCATCCCTCTGCAACGTCCATCCTGTTATAGATGGACACATCATCCCTCTGCAACTTCCACCCTGTCATAGATGGACACATCATCCCTCTGCAACTTCTACCCTGTCATAGATGGACACATCATCCCTCTGCAACTTCCACCCTGTCATAGATGGACACATCATCCCTCTGCAACTTCTACCCTGTCATAGATGGACACATCATCCCTCTGCATCTTCCACCCTGTCATAGATGGACACATCATCCCTCTGCATCTTCCACCCTGTCATAGATGGACACATCATCCCTCTGCAACTTCCACCCTGTCATAGATGGACACATCATCCCTCTGTCTCCAGTCATCCCCACCTCTTGCAACTTCCACCCTGTCATAGATGGACACATCATCCCTCTGTCTCCAGTCATCCCCACCTCTTGCAACTTCCACCCTGTCATAGATGGACACATCATCCCTCTGCAACGTCCATCCTGTTATAGATGGACACATCATCCCTCTGCAACTTCCACCCTGTCATAGATGGACACATCATCCCTCTGCAACTTCTACCCTGTCATAGATGGACACATCATCCCTCTGCAACTTCCACCCTGTCATAGATGGACACATCATCCCTCTGCATCTTCCACCCTGTCATAGATGGACACATCATCCCTCTGTCTCCAGTCATCCCCACCTCTTGCAACTTCCACCCTGTCATAGATGGACACATCATCCCTCTGCAACGTCCATCCTGTTATAGATGGACACATCATCCCTCTGCAACGTCCATCCTGTTATAGATGGACACATCATCCCTCTGCAACGTCCATCCTGTTATAGATGGACACATCATCCCTCTGCAACTTCCACCCTGTCATAGATGGACACATCATCCCTCTGGAACTTCTACCCTGTCATAGATGGACACATCATCCCTCTGCAACTTCCACCCTGTCATAGATGGACACATCATCCCTCTGCAACTTCTACCCTGTCATAGATGGACACATCATCCCTCTGCATCTTCCACCCTGTCATAGATGGACACATCATCCCTCTGCATCTTCCACCCTGTCATAGATGGACACATCATCCCTCTGCAACTTCCACCCTGTCATAGATGGACACATCATCCCTCTGCATCTTCCACCCTGTCATAGATGGACACATCATCCCTCTGCATCTTCCACCCTGTCATAGATGGACACATCATCCCTCTGCAACTTCTACCCTGTCATAGATGGACACATCATCCCTCTGCATCTTCCACCCTGTCATAGATGGACACATCATCCCTCTGCAACTTCTACCCTGTCATAGATGGACACATCATCCCTCTGCATCTTCCACCCTGTCATAGATGGACACATCATCCCTCTGCAACGTCCATCCTGTTATAGATGGACACATCATCCCTCTGCAACGTCCATCCTGTTATTGTCATGCTGGTGAAAGAGGACCCAAAAGCGACTTGGCGAAAACAGAGTCTTTAATCCAGTAAAGTAAATACAATCAAAAAACACAACTTTCACTCGAAATGACGAGGACAAACTGGAGACTCGATCTTGAACAGCAGGTGAACAACAGGTTGCCTCGGGAAGGCACTTGAACCAGACAGACTCAGACACCTGCTCACCACGCAGCATCTGAGGAAAACACGACACGACAGGGCGATACACAAACACAGCACGGTGAATTCTAGACAAGGAACCGACAGGGCAGAAACGAATAACAAGGAGAGAAATAGGGACTCTAATCAGGGAAAAGGATCGGGAACAGGTGTGGGAAGGCTAAATGATGATTAGGGGAATAGGAACAGCTGGGAGCAGGAACGGAACGATAGAGAGAAGAGAGAGCGAGAGAGTGAGAGAGGGAGGGGGAGAGAGAGGGATAGAAAGAGGGAAAGAACCTAATAAGACCAGCAGAGGTAAACGAATAGAATGGGGAGCACAGGGACAAGACATGATAATAAATGACAAAACATGACAGTACCCCCACTCACCGAGCGCCTCCTGGCGCACTCGAGGAGGAATCCTGGCGGCAACGGAGGAAATCATCAATGAGTGAACGGTCCAGCACGTCCCGAGACGGAACCCAACTCCTCTCCTCAGGACCGTAACCCTCCCAATCCACTAAGTATTGGTGACCCCGTCCCGAGAACGCATGTCCATGATCTTATGTACCTTGTAAATAGGTGCGCTCTCGACAAGGACGGGAGGGGGAGGGAAGACGAACGGGAGTGCGAAGAAAGGGCTTGACACAGGAGACATGGAAGACAGGATGGACGCGACGAAGATGTCGCGGAAGAAGCAGTCGCACAGCGACAGGATTGACGACCTGGGAGACACGGAACGGACCAATGAACCGCGGAGTCAACTTACGAGAAGCTGTCGTAAGAGGAAGGTTGCGAGTGGAAAGCCACACTCTCTGGCCGCAACAATACCTTGGACTCTTAATCCTGCGTTTATTGGCGGCTCTCACAGTCTGTGCCCTGTAACGGCAAAGTGCAGACCTCACCCTCCTCCAGGTGCGCTCACAACGTTGGACAAACGCTTGAGCGGAGGGAACGCTGGACTCGGCAAGCTGGGATGAGAACAGAGGAGGCTGGTAACCCAGACTACTCTGAAACGGAGATAACCCGGTAGCAGACGAAGGAAGCGAATTGTGAGCGTATTCTGCCCAGGGGAGCTGTTCTGCCCAAGACGCAGGGTTTCTGAAAGAAAGGTTGCGTAGTATGCGACCAATCGTCTGATTGGCCCTCTCTGCTTGACCGTTAGACTGGGGATGAAACCCGGAAGAGAGACTGACGGACGCACCAATCAAACGACAGAACTCCCTCCAAAACTGTGACGTGAATTGCGGACCTCTGTCTGAAACGGCGTCTAACGGGAGGCCATGAATTCTGAATACATTCTCGATAATGATTTGTGCCGTCTCCTTAGCGGAAGGAAGTTTAGCGAGGGGAATGAAATGTGCCGCCTTAGAGAACCTATCGACAACCGTAAGAATCACAGTCTTCCCCGCAGACAAAGGCAGACCGGTAATGAAGTCTAGGGCGATGTGAGACCATGGTCGAGAAGGAATGGGGAGCGGTCTGAGACGACCGGCAGGAGGAGAGTTACCCGACTTAGTCTGCGCGCAGTCCGAACAAGCAGCCACGAAACGGCGCGTGTCACGCTCCTGAGTCGGCCACCAAAAGCGCTGGCGAATAGACGCAAGAGTGCCTCGAACACCGGGATGACCAGCTAACTTGGCAGAGTGAGCCCACTGAAGAACAGCCAGACGAGTGGAAACAGGAACGAAAAGGAGGTTACTAGGACAAGCGCGCGGCGACGCAGTGTGCGTGAGTGCTTGCTTAACCTGTCTTTCAATTCCCCAGACTGTTAACCCGACAACACGCCCATAAGGAAGAATCCCCTCGGGATCAGTAGAAGCCACAGAAGAACTAAACAGACGGGATAAGGCATCAGGCTTGGTGTTCTTGCTACCCGGACGGTAAGAAATCACAAACTCGAAACGAGCGAAAACAACGCCCAACGAGCTTGACGGGCATTAAGTCGTTTGGCAGAACGGATGTACTCAAGGTTCTTATGGTCTGTCCAAACGACAAAAGGAACGGTCGCCCCCTCCAACCACTGTCGCCATTCGCCTAGGGCTAAGCGGATGGCGAGCAGTTCACGGTTACCCACATCATAGTTGCGCTCAGATGGCGACAGGCGATGAGAAAAATAAGCGCAAGGATGAACCTTATCGTCAGACTGGAAGCGCTGGGATAGAATGGCTCCCACGCCTACCTCTGAAGCGTCAACCTCGACAATGAATTGTCTAGTGACGTCAGGAGTAACGAGGATAGGAGCGGACGTAAAACGTTCTTTTAGAAGATCAAAAGCTCCCTGGGCGGAACCGGACCACTTAAAACACGTCTTGACAGAAGTAAGAGCTGTGAGAGGGGCAGCAACTTGACCGAAATTACGAATGAAACGCCGATAGAAATTAGCGAAACCTAAAAAGCGCTGCAACTCGACACGTGACCTTGGAACGGGCCAATCACTGACAGCTTGGACCTTAGCGGAATCCATCTGAATGCCTTCAGCGGAAATAACGGAACCGAGAAAAGTAACGGAGGAGACATGAAAAGAACACTTCTCAGCCTTTACGTAGAGACAATTCTCTAAAAGGCGCTGTAGAACACGTCGAACGTGCTGAACATGAATCTCGAGTGACGGAGAAAAAATCAGGATATCGTCAAGATAGACAAAAACAAAGATGTTCAGCATGTCTCTCAGAACATCATTAACTAATGCCTGAAAAACAGCTGGCGCATTGGCGAGACCAAACGGCAGAACCCGGTACTCAAAATGCCCTAACGGAGTGTTAAACGCCGTTTTCCACTCGTCCCCCTCTCTGATGCGCACGAGATGGTAAGCGTTACGAAGGTCCAACTTAGTAAAGCACCTGGCTCCCTGCAGAATCTCGAAGGCTGATGACATAAGGGGAAGCGGATAACGATTCTTAACCGTTATGTCATTCAGCCTCGATAATCCACGCAGGGGCGCAGAGTACCGTCCTTCTTCTTAACAAAAAGAACCCCGCCCCGGCCGGAGAGGAAGAAGGCACTATGGTACCGGCGTCAAGAGACACAGACAAATAATCCTCGAGAGCCTTACGTTCGGGAGCCGACAGAGAGTATAGTCTACCCCGAGGAGGAGTGGTCCCCGGAAGGAGATCAATACTACAATCATACGACCGGTGAGGAGGAAGGGAGTTGGCTCGGGACCGACTGAAGACCGTGCGCAGATCATGATATTCCTCCGGCACTCCTGTCAAATCGCCAGGTTCCTCCTGAGAAGTAGGGACAGAAGAAACGGGAGGGATGGCAGACATTAAACACTTCACATGACAAGAAACGTTCCAGGATAGGATAGAATTACTAGACCAATTAATAGAAGGATTATGACATACTAGCCAGGGATGACCCAAAACAACAGGTGTAAACGGTGAACGGAAAATCAAAAAGAAATAGTCTCACTGTGGTTACCAGATACTGTGAGGGTTAAAGGTAGTGTCTCAAATCTGATACTGGGAAGATGACTACCATCTAAGGCGAACATGGGCGTAGGCTTCTCTAACTCTCTGAAAGGAATGTCATGTTTCCGAACCCATGCTTCGTCCATGAAACAACCCTCAGCCCCAGAGTCTATCAAGGCACTACATGTAGCACCCGAACCGGTCCAGCGTAGATGGACCGACAAAGTAGTACAGGATTTTGATGGAGAGACTTGAGTAGTTGCGCTCACCTGTAGCCCTCCGCTTACAGATGAGCTCTGGCTTTTACTGGACATGAATTAACAAGATGTCCAGCAACTCCGCAATAGAGACACAGGCGGTTGGTGATCCTCCGTTCCCTCTCCTTAGTCGAGATGCGAATCCCTCCCAGCTGCATGGGCTCAGTCTCTGAGCCAGAGGAGGGAGATGGTTGCGATGCGGAGCAGGGAAACACCGTTGATGCGAGCTCTCTTCCACGAGCCCGGTGACGAAGATCTACCCGTCGTTCTATGCGGATGGCGAGAGCAATCAAAGAGTCCACATCTGAAGGAACCTCCCGGGAGAGAATCTCATCCTTAACCACTGCGTGGAGTCCCTCCAGAAAACGAGCGAGCAGCGCCGGCTCGTTCCACTCACTAGAGGCAGCAAGAGTGCTAAACTCAATAGAATAATCCGTTATGGACCGTTCACCTTGGCATAGGAAGCCAGGGCCCTAGAAGCCTCCCTACCAAAAACTGAACGGTCAAAAACCCGAATCATCTCCTCTTTAAAGTTCTGGAACTTGTTAGAGCAATCAGCCCTTGCCTCCCAGATAGCTGTGCCCCATTCTCGAGCCCGGCCAGTAAGGAGTGAAATGACGTAAGCAACCCGAGCTCTCTCTCTAGAGTATGTGTTGGGTTGGAGAGAGAACACAATCTCACACTGCGTGAGAAAGGAGCGGCACTCAGTGGGCTGCCCGGAGTAGCAAGGTGGGTTATTAACCCTAGGTTCTGGAGGCTCGGCAGGCCAGGAAGTAACAGGTGGCAACCAGACAGACTCAGACACCTGCTCACCACGCAGCATCTGAGGAAAACACGACACGACAGGGCGATACACAAACACAGCACGGTGAATTCTAGACAAGGAACCGACAGGGCAGAAACGAATAACAAGGAGAGAAATAGGGACTCTAATCAGGGAAAAGGATCGGGAACAGGTGTGGGAAGGCTAAATGATGATTAGGGGAATAGGAACAGCTGGGAGCAGGAACGGAACGATAGAGAGAAGAGAGAGCGAGAGAGTGAGAGAGGGAGGGGGAGAGAGAGGGATAGAAAGAGGGAAAGAACCTAATAAGACCAGCAGAGGGAAACGAATAGAATGGGGAGCACAGGGACAAGACATGATAATAAATGACAAAACATGACAGTTATAGATGGACACATCATCCTTCTGCAACTTCCACCCTGTCATAGATGGACACATCATCCCTCTGCAACTTCTACCCTGTCATAGATGGACACATCATCCCTCTGCAACTTCCACCCTGTCATAGATGGACACATCATCCCTCTGCAACTTCTACCCTGTCATAGATGGACACATCATCCCTCTGCATCTTCCACCCTGTCATAGATGGACACATCATCCCTCTGCATCTTCCACCCTGTCATAGATGGACACATCATCCCTCTGCAACTTCCACCCTGTCATAGATGGACACATCATCCCTCTGTCTCCAGTCATCCCCACCTCTTGCAACTTCCACCCTGTCATAGATGGACACATCATCCCTCTTCAACGTCCATCCTGTTATAGATGGACACATCATCCCTCTGCAACTTCCACCCTGTCATAGATGGACACATCATCCCTCTGCAACGTCCATCCTGTTATAGATGGACACATCATCCCTCTGCAACGTCCATCCTGTTATAGATGGACACATCATCCCTCTGCAACGTCCACCCTGTTATAGATGGACACATCATCCCTCTGCAACGTCCATCCTGTTATAGATGGACACATCATCCCTCTGCAATGTCCATCCTGTTATAGATGGACACATCATCCCTCTGTCTCCAGTCATCCCCACCTCTTGCAACTTCCACCCTGTCATAGATGGACACATCATCCCTCTGCATCTTCCACCCTGTCATAGATGGACACATCATCCCTCTGCAACTTCCACCCTGTCATAGATGGACACATCATCCCTCTGTCTCCAGTCATCCCCACCTCTTGCAACTTCCACCCTGTCATAGATGGACACATCATCCCTCTGCAACGTCCACCCTGTCATAGATGGACACATCATCCCTCTGCAACGTCCATCCTGTTATAGATGGACACATCATCCCTCTGCAACGTCCATCCTGTTATAGATGGACACATCATCCCTCTGCAACTTCCACCCTGTCATAGATGGACACATCATCCCTCTGCAACGTCCATCCTGTTATAGATGGACACATCATCCCTCTGCAATGTCCATCCTGTTATAGATGGACACATCAACCCTCTGCAACTTCCACCCTGTCATAGATGGACACATCATCCCTCTGCAACTTCTACCCTGTCATAGATGGACACATCATCCCTCTGCAACTTCCACCCTGTCATAGATGGACACATCATCCCTCTGCAACTTCTACCCTGTCATAGATGGACACATCATCCCTCTGCAACTTCCACCCTGTCATAGATGGACACATCAACCCCTTCTCCTCAGTCATTGCTAATTTGGGTGTGAAATTTGACCATGCTCTCTCCTTCAATGGCCACGTTAGTCACCTCTGTAAAACGTTGTTCTTTGACCTGAATCTCCAGCCTAAGATCCTCCGTCAACATCTGACACTGAAAAGCTAATCCATGCCTACATTTTCTCTAAGATTGATTATGGTACTTGGGGGCATGCCTGCAATTTCAATTCATAAACTACATCTCATCCAAAACAGTGCCGCTAGGATTCTGACAAACAAACTAGAACATCAGCCCACATCACTCTATCCTTGAAGATCTCTACTAGCTACCTGTTTCTCAAATAATTCATAATACAATTCTCCTCCTGGCCTACAAAGCCCTAAATGGCAATGGGTCCACCTACATGCCAGACCGACTCTCCCCCTATGAAACTCCACGCACTTAGAGACAAACAACTTCAAACTGCTCCAAGCCCCTAGCACCAAGCTCCTCCATGCCCCCATGACCAGGCTCCTCCATGACCCCAGGACCAGGCTCCTTCATGCCCCCAGGACCAGGCTCCTCCAGGACCCTAGGACCAGGCTCCTCAATGACCCCAGGACCAGGCTCCTCCATAACCCCAGGACCAGGCTCCTCCATGACCCCAGGACAAGGTTCCTCCATGACTCCAGGACCAGGTTCCTCCATGACCCCAGGACCAGGTTCCTCCATGACCAGGTTCCTCCAGGACCAGGCTCCTCCATGCCTCCAGGACCAGGCTCCTCCATGCCCCCAGGACCAGGCTCCTCCATGACCAGGTTCCTGAATGACCAGGTTCCTCCATGACCATGTTCCTCCATGACCCCTGGACCAGGTTCCTCCATGACCAGGTTCCTGCATGACCAGGTTCCTCCATGACCAGGTTCCTCCATGACCCCAGGACCAGGTTCCTCCATGACCAGATTCCTCCATTAACCCAGGACCAGGTTCCTCCATGACCAGGTTCCTCCATGACCAGGTTCCTCCATGACCCCAGGACCAGGTTCCTCCATGACCAGATTCCTCCATTAACCCAGGACCAGGTTCCTCCATGACCAGGTTCCTCCATGACCAGGTTCCTCCATGACCAGGTTCCTCCATGACCCCAGGACCAGACTCATCCATGCCCCCAAGACCAGGCTCCTCCATGACCCCATGACCAGGCTCCTCCATTACCAGACTCCTCCATGACCCCAGGACCAGGCTCCTCCATGCCCCAAGGACCAGGCTCCTCTATGACCAGACTCCTCCATGACCTCAGGACCAAGCTCATCCATGACCACAGTACCAAGCTCATTTATGCCCCCAGGACCAGGCTCCTCCATGCCCCCAGGACCAGGCTCCTCCATGACCAGACTCCTCCATGCCCCCAGGACCAGGCTCCTCCATGACCAGACTCCTCCATGCTCCCAAGACCAGTCTCCTCCATGACCCCAGGACCAGGCTCCTCCATGCCCCCAAGACTTGGCTCCTCCATGACCAGGTTCCTCCATGATCCCAGGACCAGGATCCGCAGAATAGGGGACCGTGCCTTTCCCTCCTATGCACCACGCCTATGGAACTCCCTTCCGGACAACCTCTGGGCTGTTCAGACTGTTGGGGCTTTTAAAGCAGGCGCTAAGACTCATCTCTATCAGGTTGGTCTACCATTATGATCTTCCTCCTAGACTTTGTTGCTTTCATGATATGGTTAAATACATTTCTTTAGATTATTCTTGTAAAATGAAAAGCACTTTACAAATTTAATAAATTATTATTATAATTTGTATTCTTAATAATAGGGTTTTTGGCCACCACCATCCAGAACAGCTTCAAGGCGCATAGATTCTACAAGTGTCTGGAACTCTATTGGAGGGATGCGACACCATTTTTCCACAACAAATTCCATAATTTGGTGTTTTCTTGTTTTCTTGATGTGGGGGGAAATGCTGTCTCAGGCATCGCTGTTCAATTGGGTTGAGATCTGGCGACTGAGACGACCACGGCATATGGTTGACATCGTTTTCATGCTCATCAAAACCATTCAGTGACCACTCATGCCCTGTGGATGAGGGCATTGTCATCCTATGGGGGCATAACCATGGTAGCCAAAATATTGGCCTACCCAGCATTTTTATACATGCTCCTAAGCATGATGGGATGGGTAATTTCTTAATTAACTCAGGAACCCCACCTGCGTGGAAGCACATGCTTTCAATATATTTTGTATTGTTTACTAAAGTATTTCTATAAACAAAAATATATAAACAACAACAAGTAAAGTGTTCGTCAACAAACAAACAAAGTAAAGTGTTTCATGAACTGAAATAAAATATCCTAGAAATATTCCAACGTGTTTACATCCCTGTTAGTGAGCATTTCTCCATTGCCAAGATAATCCATCCACCTGTCAGGTGTGACATATCAACAAGCGGATTAAACAGTATGATCATTACACAGGTGCACCTCTTGCTGAGGAGAATAAAAAGCTACTCTAAATGTGGAGTTTTGTCACACAACACAATCCCACAGATGTCTCAAGTTTTGAGCCAGAGAATTTAATGTTCTCTTCCCTAAGCCATTATGTCCTTCCCCCTAGACTTTGATGCTTTCATGATGTGGTCGTTCTAGAGAATTTGGCAGTACCTTCAATCTGCCTCACTACCGCAGGCCAAGTGTATGGCGTTGTGTGGGCGAGTGGTTTGCCAGATGCTAACATTGTGAACAGAGTGCCCCATGGTGGCGGTGGGGTTATGGTATGGGTAGGCACAATTGCATGTTATCCATGGCAATTTGAATGCAGATAACGTGATAACGTGATGAGATCCTGAGGCCCATTGTCGTACTGTTCATCTGCCGCCATCACCTCATGTTTCAACATGATAATGCACGGACACAAGTCTCAAGGATCTGTACACAATTCCTGAAAACTGAAAATGTCCCAGTTCTTCCATGGCTTGCAAACTCACCAGATATGTCAGCCATTGAGCATGTTTGGGATGCTCTGGATTGAAGTATACGAGAGCGTGTTCAAGTTCCTGCCAATATCCATAAACTTTGCACAGCCATTGCAGAAGAGTTGCACAACATTCCACAGGCCACCATCAACTGCCTTATTAACTCAATGCAAAGGATATGTCGTCGTGCTCCATGATGCAAAGGATGGTCGTACCAGATACTGACTGGTTTTCTCATCCAGACCCCTACCTTTTTTTAAAGGAATTTGTAATCAACATATGCATATCTGTATTCCCAGTCATGTGAATTCCATAGCTTAGGGCCTCATTTATTTACTTCAATTGACTGATTTCAATTGACTGATTTCAATTGACTGATTTTATTTCTGTGGAGAAATGTATTTTGACTTTTCAGATTACTTTCTCTTCATGTTGAATGAGTGGATTACTCAAATCCATGGCATCAACTAAACAGACTTTTTGGGATATAAAGAAGGATGTTGCCTAACAAAACGACACTATATGTTATAGCTGGGACCCTTTGGATGACAAATCAGAGGAAGATTTTTAAAAAGTAAGTGAATATTTCATCGCTATTTGTAAATTCATGAAACCTGTGCCGGTGGAAAAATATTTTGATGTGAGTGGGCAGCTTTCATCAAGCTGCCCACTCAGGAAAAAACTTCAAACTGTAACCAATGCCTGCAACCTCAATCAGGTAGTCAGTCAACCTACCAGGGAAGTTACAAACAGCACAGGAATTAAGGAACAAATTATGAAAGACAAGAATTTTCAATTCCGTAAAGTCAGTGTGGATCAGGTGATTTTTTTTGTCTATCAACAATGACAAGCCACCAGGTTCTGACAATCTAGATGGAAAATTACTAGCAGACAATATTGCCACTCACATTGGCCACATCTTCAATTTAAGCCTACTAGAGAGCGTGTCCCCTCAGGCCTGGAGGGAAGCTAAAGTTATTCCGCTACCTCAGAATAGTAAAGCCCCCTTTACTGACTCAAATACCCGACCAATCAGCCTGTTATCAACCCTTAATAAACTTCTGGAAAAAATTGTGTTTGACCAAATGCAATGCTATTTTACAGTAAACAAATTGAAAACATAATTTCAGCATGCTTATAGGGAAGGACACTCAACAAGCAGAGCACTTACACAAATGACAGATGATTGGCTGAGAGAAATTGATGGTACAATAATGTGGGGGCTGTCTTATTAGACTTCAGTGCAGTTTTTTGACATTATTGATCATAGTCTGCTGCTGGAAAAACGTATGTGTTTTGGCTTTACCATGACCCCAGGACCAGGCTCCTCTGCTATAATGTGGATAAAGAGTTACTTGTTTTAATAGAACACAGAATGTGTTCTTTAATGGAAGCCTCTCAAATATAATCCAGTTACAATCAGGAATTCCCCAGGGCAGCTATTTAGGCCCCTTGCTTTGTTCAATTTTTACTAATGACATGCCACTGACTTTGAGTAAAGCCAGTGTGTCTATGTATGTGGATGACTCAACACTAGACACGTCAGCTACTACAGTGACTGAAATGACTGCAACACTCAACAAAGAGCTGCAGTTAGTTTCAAAGTGGGTGGCAAGAAAATAGTTAGCCCTAAATATTTATAAAACTCAAATAATTGTATTTGGAACAAAACACTCACTAAACCCAAAACCTCAACTAAATATTGTAAGAAATGATGTGGAAATTGAGCAAGTTGAGGTGACTAAACTGCTTTGGAGTAACCCTGGAATGTAAACTATCATGGTCAAAACATATTGATACAACAGAAGCTAAGATGGGAGAAGTCTGTCTATAATAAAGCGCTGCTCTACCTTCTTAACAACACTATCAACAAGGCAGGTCCTACAGGCCCTAGTTTCTACCTTCTTAACAACACTATCAACAAGGCAGGTCCTACAGGCCCTAGTTTCTACCTTCTTAACAACACTATCAACAAGGCAGGTCCTACAGGCCCTAGTTTCTACCTTCTTAACAACACTATCAACAAGGCAGGTCCTTCAGGCCCTAGTTTCTACCTTCTTAACAACACTATCAACAAGGCAGGTCCTACAGGCCCTAGTTTCTACCTTCTTAACAACACTATCAACAAGGCAGGTCCTACAGGCCCTAGTTTTGTCGCACTTTGACTGCTGTTCAGTCGCGTGGTCAGGTGCCACAAAAAAAAGGACGTTGGAAAATTGCAATTGGTTCAGAACAGGGCAGCACGGCTGGTCCTTGGATGTGCACAGAGAGCGAATATTAATAATATGCATGTCAATCTCTCCTGGCTGAAAGTGGAGGAGAGATTGACTTCATCACTACTTTTATTTATGAGAGGTATTGATATGTTGAATGCACTGAGCTGTCTAAACTACTGGCACACAGCTCAGACACCCATGCATACCCCACAAGACATGCTAGCAGAGGTCTCTTCACAGTGCCCAAGTCCAGAACAGACTATGGGAGGTGCACAGTACTACATAGAGCCATGACTACATGGAACTCTATTCCACAGTACTACATAGAGCCATGACTACATGGAACTCTATTCCACAGTACTACATAGAGCCATGACTACATGGAACTCTATTCCACAGTACTACACAGAGCCATGACTACATGGAACTCTATTCCACAGTACTACATAGAGCCATGACTACATGGAACTCTATTCCACAGTACTACATAGAGCCATGACTACATGGAACTCTATTCCACAGTACTTCACAGAGCCATGACTACATGGAACTCTATTCCACAGTACTACATAGAGCCATGACTACATGGAACTCTATTCCACAGTACTGCATAGAGCCATGACTACATGGAACTCTATTCCACAGTACTACATAGAGCCATGACTACATGGAACTCTATAAAAAAAAATGCACCTTATGGAACAGTGGGGAATGTGAAGCAACACAAACGCACACACACACACACACACACACACACACACACA
This sequence comes from Oncorhynchus gorbuscha, assembly GCF_021184085.1. NCBI lineage: Eukaryota > Metazoa > Chordata > Actinopteri > Salmoniformes > Salmonidae > Oncorhynchus > Oncorhynchus gorbuscha. Next base: position 93,399,759 of record NC_060177.1, read on the forward strand.
CACACACACACACACACACACACACACACACACACACACACACACACACACACACACACACACACACACACACACACACACACACACACACACACACACACACACACACACACACACACACACACACACACACACACACACACACACACACACACACACACACACACACACACACACACACACACACACACATACATACACACACACACATGGATTTAGTACTGTAGATATGTGGTAGTGGTGGAGTAGGGGCCTGAGGGAACACAGTGTGTTGTGAAATCTGTGTAAGGTATTGTAATGTTTTAAAATGGTATAAACTGCCTTAATTTTGCTGGACTCCAGGAAGAGTAGCTGCTGTCTTGGCAGGAACTAATGGGGATCCATAATAAACCCCAGGAAGAGTAGCTGCTGCCTTGGCAGGAACTAATGGGGAATCATAATAAACCCCAGGAAGAGTAGCTTCTGCTTTTGCAGGAACTAATGGGGATCCATAATAAACCCCAGGAAGAGTAGCTTCTGCTTTAGCAGGAACTAATGGGGATCCATAATAAACCCCAGGAAGAGTAGCTGCTGACTTGGCAGGAACTAATGGGGATCCATAATAAACCCCAGGAAGAAGCTGCTGCCCCTAATGGGGATCCATAATAAACCCCAGGAAGAGTAGCTGCTGCCTTGGCAGGAACTAATGGGGATCCATAATAAACCCCAGGAAGAGTAGCTGCTGCCTTGGCAGGAACTAATGGGGATCCATAATAAACCCCAGGAAGAGCAGCTGCTGCCTTGGCAGGAAGTAATGGGGATCCATAATAAACCCCAGGGAGAGTAGCTGCTGCCTTGGCAGGAACTAATGGGGATCCATAATAAACCCCAGGAAGAGTAGCTGCTGCCTTGGCAGGAACTAATGGGGATCCATATTAAACCCCAGGAAGAGTAGCTGCTGCCTTGGCAGGAACTAATGGGGATCCATAATAAACCCCAGGAAGAGCAGCTGCTGCCTTGGCAGGAAGTAATGGGGATCCATAATAAACCCCAGGGAGAGTAGCTGCTGCCTTGGCAGGAACTAATGGGGATCCATATTAAACCCCAGGAAGAGTAGCTGCTGCCTTGGCAGGAACTAATGGGGATCCATAATAAACCCCAGGAAGAGTAGCTGCTGCCTTGGCAGGAACTAATGGGGATCCATAATAAACCCCAGGAAGAGTAGCTGCTGCCTTGGCAGGAACTAATGGGGATCCATATTAAACCCCAGGAAGAGTAGCTGCTGCCTTGGCAGGAACTAATGGGGATCCATAATAAACCCCAGGAAGAGTAGCTGCTGCCTTGGCAGGAACTAATGGGGATCCATAATAAACCCCAGGAAGAGTAGCTGCTGCCTTGGCAGGAACTAATGGGGATCCATAATAAACCCCAGGAAGAGTAGCTGCTGCCTTGGCAGGAACTAATGGGGATCCATAATAAACACCAGGAAGAGTAGCTGCTGCCTTGGCAGGAACTAATGGGGATCCATAATACATATACATACAAATACTATGTTAATTGTGTTTATATTTTTGTTCAATATCATATTCAGTATATCTTCCACCTCTCTCTCTCTCGCTCTCTCCATCCCTGTCTGTAAAATGCCTTGGAGAGTGTCAATAGGATGATGCTGTCTCTCCCTTAACCCTAGCCCTCTCTGTTTCTCTATGTCACTCTCACTCCCATCCTTTCCAGCTCTGTGAAATGCTCTGTATTCCTCCTCTGTATTTTCCTCTCTCTTCTTGCTTGATAACCTGTCCTTTCTCCTTTCATATCCATACATCACGAGAGAAGACAGAAAAGGAGAGAAAGAGAGAAAGAGGACAGCAGGGTCAGCAACACCCCCTCCTCCTCTCTTCCCTCTCTCTCCTTCTCTCTCCCTCCCTATGCTCATCTCCCTCTCTCCCTCTGTCATTCCCTTCTCTCTCTCCCTCACTCTCCTCCTGCCATGTGCAATCAGATTGTTAGCATGTCAACTCAATCTGTTAGGATCCCTGGAGTTGTGCTTTCTCAAGCGCCCCCCCTCTCTCTCTCTCTCTCTCTCTCTCTCTCTCTCTCTCTCTCTCTCTCTCTCTCTCTCTCTCTCTCTCTTTCTTTCTTGCTCCCTCTCTCTCAAGGGGCGCTCCGTCAAGCGTGAGGACTGGAGGTGCCTCATGGCCAGCCGACCTGCCGGATGTCCCTTAACAACCAGTCAGCAAGTCACTCAGCCCAGCCTGGTCGGGAGACAGGTCATTGGGGCTTCTATGTCACCAACCCACCCTTCTTCTTTTCTCTCTCTCTCTCCAAATCTCTCTCGTTCTCTCCACCTCTGTGTATGTATGTCTGTATTTCTTTATCTCTCTCCCTGTAATTTAGTTTTTCTTGCTCTTTTTTTACACTGAGACATGTTAGTGCAGCTCCTCGGTGTCACGTTCTGACCTTAGTTCTTTTGTTATGGCTTTGTGTTAGGTTGGTTAGGGCGTGAGTTGGGGTGGGTTGTCTATGTTCATTTTTCTATGTTGTGTTTTGCGTTTGGCCTGGTATGGATCTCAATCAGAGGCAGGTGTTGTTAATTGTCTCTGATTGAGAATCATACTTAGGTAGCCTTTTCCCACCTGTGTTTGGTGGGTGATTGTTTTCTGTCTTTGTGTTTGTCACCAGACAGGACTGTTTCGTTTCGTGTCATTCTCTTTGTTATTTTCGTTTTAGTGTTCTGAGTGTAATAAATATCACCATGAACACGTACCACGCTGCACATTGGTCCTCCGATCCTTCATACTCCTGAGACGAGGACGACGAACGTTACACTCAGTTACACTCTCTCTTCTCTCTCTCTGTTCTTTTTTACACTGAGTCATGTCATGTCAGCCCAGCTCCTCAGTGACACAACCTCTCTGTTCTTTTTTACACTGAGTCATGTCATGTCATGTCAGCCCAGCTCCTCAGTGACACAAACTCTCTGTTCTTTTTTACACTGAGTCATGTCATGTCATGTCAGCCCAGCTCCTCAGTGACACAAACTCTCTGTTCTTTTTTACACTGAGTCATGTCATGTCATGTCAGCCCAGCTCCTCAGTGACACAAACTCTCTGTTCTTTTTTACACTGAGTCATGTCATGTCATGTCATGTCAGCCCCTCAGTGACACGTCCTCTCTGACCCGCCAACACAAGGACCATCAAACGGACAGAGTGAAGGGCAGGGAGGAGAGGAACCTTGTCACTGACCTGACCTCTGTGAACCCTAGGTGAGTAGAGCAATGAGGAAGGAGGGGAGGTGGAGGAGAAAAGGGAGGAGGAAGAGGAGGAGGAGGTGGGGAGGAGAAGCAGGGTTAGCGGAGTAGGAGAAGGAGAAGGGGGAGGAGGAAGAGGAAGAGGAGGAGGAGGGTTAGGGGAGTAGGAGAAGTAGGAGAAGGAGCAGTGGGAGGAGGAGGAAGAGGGGGAAGAAGAGGAGAAGGAGGGTTAGGGGAGTAGGAGAAGTAGGAGAAGGAGCAGTGGGAGGAGGGGGAAGAGGAGGAGGAAGAGGAGGAAGGGGTGGAGGAGGAGAAGGACAGACAGATGGCGCAGCTCTGTGTCTTTGCAGTATGACAGTGTGGCCACTAGATGACACCCTGAGATAGCATGCATTGTATTGATTTATTAAAATGATGTGATGAACAGTGATATCATAATTAGGAGTTAGACACAAAATAACCCCTCCCTGGAGTTTAATTGCTACAGAGTGATTTGTGTTTGTGATATCAGCTAGTCTCAATTCCCCATGTAGGCTAGACCATATAATATAGTACAATATAGTAAAAAATGGTAAATTATGGTATAGTATAATGTAGTATGATATAGTATAATGTAGCATAATATAGTATAGTAAAGTATAATATAGTACAGTATAGTATAAAATTGTATATTATGGTATAGTATAATGTAGCATAATATAGTATAGTAAAGTATAATGTAGTATAGTATAGTATGGTATGATATAGTATAATATAGTATAGTATAATATGGTATAGTATAGTATAGTAACGTGTAGTATAGTATAATATAGTATAGTATAATATGATACAATATAGTATAGTATAATATAGTATTGTATATAGTATAATATAGTATAGCATAGTAAAGTATAATGTAGTAAAGTATAAGACACTATAGTATAGAATAGTATCTCTAGGACGTAGAATAATTCTGCCCTGTTTCTCTGTCCTCCTCTAGTATGAGAGAGAGAGAGAGAGTCTCTCTAAGACGTAGTCTAATTCTGCCCTGTTTCTATGTCTTCCTCTAGTATGAGAGAGAGAGAGAGAGTCTCTCTAGGACGTAGTCTAATTCTGCCCTGTTTCTATGTCTTCCTCTAGTATGAGAGAGAGAGAGAGTCTCTCTAGGACGTAGTCTAATTCTGCCCTGTTTCTATGTCTTCCTCTAGTATGAGAGAGAGAGAGAGAGTCTCTCTAGGACGTAGTCTAATTCTGCCCTGTTTCTATGTCTTCCTCTAGTATGAGAGAGAGAGAGAGAGAGTCTCTCTAGGACGTAGTCTAATTCTGCCCTGTTTCTATGTCTTCCTCTAGTATGAGAGAGAGAGAGAGAGTCTCTCTAGGACGTAGTCTGACTCTGCCCTGTTTCTATGTCTTCCTCTAGTATGCAGGTAGTGGATTAGGGAGTATATGCTCATACACTCATTGTATTATTGGCTGAGCTTATGTGGAGTGTTCCAAAGCATATCATTACCTTAAGGCTTGTGGCCTTGGAGTATATATAGAGAGAGGATGCCAGGGAGTCGCTCTCTCTCTCTCTCTCTCTCTCTCTCTCTCTCTCTCTCTCTCTGTCTCTCTCTCTCTCTCTCTCTCTCTCTCTCTCTCTCTCTCTCTCTCTCTCTCTCTCTCTCTCTCTCTCTCCCTCTCTCTCTCCTCTTGCCTCTCTCTTCTCTCCTTGTCTCTCTCTCTATTTCTCTTCCTCTCTATTTCTCTCTCTGTCTATCTCTCTCTCTCTATTCCTATCTCTCTTTTTATTTCCCTCTTGCCTCTCTCTCTCTCTTTTTCTCTCTTTCTCTCTATTCTCTTCATCACTCTCCTCTCCTTTCTCATATCTCTCTCCTCTATCTCTTCTCCCTCTCCTCTCTCTTCTCTCTCTCCCCTCCCCCTGTTTTCCTCTCTCTCTTCTCTCTCTCCTCTCTGCTCTTTTATCTCTCTCCTCTCCTTTTTCCATCCCCAGTCCTTTGTATTTCACCCGTTACCATGGAAAATAATTGAATAGAATTTCAGCCTCATTGTTGCCCAGGTGGTAATGTTACAGTTCTACCTCCTTTTGGGTTTTACATACTATACCTTTACAACCTGGGTTGGACCTCACTGGTTTGTACATACTATACCTTTAAAACCTGGACACACCAATTCACCTCATATACACACCCATTCACCTCATATATACCCATTCACTTCATATACACCCATTCACCTCATATACACACCCATTCACCTCATATACACCCATTCACCTCATAAACACACCCATTCACTTCATATACACCCATTCACCTCATATACACACCCATTCACCTCATATACACCCATTCACCTCATATATACACCCATTCACCTCATATATACCCATTCACCTCATAAACACACCCATTCACTTCATATACACCCATTCACCTCATATATACACCCATTCACCTCATATATACACCCATTCACCTCATATACACACCCATTCACCTCATATACACACCCATTCACCTCATATACACACCCATTCACCTCATATATACACCCATTCACCTCATATATACACCCATTCACCTCATATATACACCCATACACCTCATATATACACCCATTCACCTCATATACACACCCATTCACCTCATATACACCCATTCACCTCATATACACCCATTCACCTCATATACACCCATTCACCTCATATACACCCATTCACCTCATATACACCCATTCCCCTCATATACACCCATTCACCTCATATACACCCATTCACCTCATATACACCCATTCACCTCATATACACCCATTCCCCTCATATACACCCATTCACCTCATATATACACCCATTCACCTCATATACACACCCATTCACCTCATAAACACACCCATTCACTTCATATACACCCACTCACCTCATATATACACCCATTCACCTCATATATACACCCATACACCTCATATACACACCCATTCACCTCATATATACACCCATTCACCTCATATATACACCCATTCACCTCATATACACCCATTCACCTCATATATACACCCATTCACCTCATATATACACCCATTCACCTCATATTTATGTCTGACAAGATGAGAGAAAAAATATGTATTTGCTGTGTACAGATTGTTCACCACATTCTTTGACAAATGCCAATGTCATTCACAAAGAAACAAACTGTTCAACCTCTCTCTAAGTGAGTCTGTGCAGTACAGTACATGCCAATCACCACCTACACTGTTGAGCCTAGAGAACTGCCTGTACAGTCCTGTGACTTTCCCAACCGGATAATGGAGATTATTTTTGGCAAGTTCGGGAATTACAAAATATATATATATATTTTTTTAAAGGGTAAAACTTAAAAAACACTTGCAATTGCCAAAATAGTTTTTTTTGGATACCACGTCTGGTATAAAATACATGTTTAAAATATGTCATATGGTATATGTGGTCACGTAATAGTGGCTCTACCACGTAATGGCGGCTCTACCACGTAATGGCGGCTCTACCACGTAATGGCGGCTCTACCACGTAATGGCGGCTCTACCACGTAATGACGGCTCTACCACGTAATAGTGGCTCTACCACGTAATAGTGGCTCTACCACGTAATAGCGGCTCTACCACGTAATGGCGGCTCTACCACGTAATGGCGGCTCTACCACGTAATGACGGCTCTACCACGTAATAGTGGCTCTACCACGTAATAGTGGCTCTACCACGTAATAGCAGCTCTACCACGTAATGGCGGCTCTACCACGTAATGGCGGCTCTACCACGTAATGGCGGCTCTACCACGTAATGGCGGCTCTACCACGTAATGGCGGCTCTGCCACGTAATGGCGGCTCTACCATGTAATGGCAGCTCTACCACTTAATAGCGGCTCTACCACGTAATGGCGAGGAAAAAGGTTACGTTTGACAAACGCACTAGTTGTGGAAATTAAACGGCAGTATTTATGCAAAATAAAAAAGCCTGAACATCCTGGGGGCTTCCGAGTCTAAGCCCTCCCAATCCTTTCCCATTCTCCAGGATCCTGCATGTAAAGCAATCCATTAGTGACAGAGAGAGAGAGAGAGAGAGAGAGAGAGAGAGAGAGAGAGAGAGAGAGAGAGAGAGAGAGAGGGGGGAGAGGGGGGGAGAGAGAGAGAGAGAGAGAGAGAGAGAGAGAGAGAGAGAGAGAGAGAGAGAGAGAGAGAGAGAGAGAGAGAGAGAGAGAGAGAGAGAGAGAGAGAGAGAGGGGAGAAAGGGGGGAGAGAGAGGGGAGAGAGCGAGAGGGGGAGAGAGGAGAGAGGAGAGCGAGAAAGAGAGAGGAGAGAGAGAGAGAGAGAGAAAGAGAGAGGAGAGAGAAAGAGAGGAGAGAGCGGGTGTGGGCTGCAGGGGGATTTGAAGTGGACACCTGTCCATTAAGAAGAAGTGTTTCAGCCCATTGCAGGCAGCTCATCTCTGAAATTATTTGAAATACATTCAGCCCAAATGTAATGGAATTCATATTTATATGTTTTTTTCTCCTTTCATTATCTCGCTCTGTGTTTTCTGTATGGTTCACAAAATGGCATCTTTTTTTATCACTTTAAAAAGTGGTTGTAAAATGCGGACTGTTGCTAGTTTTGCAATAAGTTAGTACTGTAGGGTCTACAGATTTTCATGCAAATATTCTCAAATCTGCATAAAAACAACATGCAAATTTTCCCCCAGCAGACCGGTGTTTCCATCAAACTAACTTGTCACAGATGAAAGGCTGTGTGTGTGATGACGTACTGCACATAAGAATAACCTTTGCGGTTAAACTCAAGTTAAATGGGTTTCCTTTGCATTTTTCTAATGATGGTTTTAACAGTAAAAGTGTTGCGATTATATAGAAAATGTTTGTGTCTTTGCACATGCACTCTAGCCAACAGCTCGCAGATAAAATATATAACCTACCTGATGAGAATATTATGGACAAAAGAGCGAGATTCATTTTTATTTGTCAAACGGACAAACCAAGCATATTGGAAATAAGCATGAAGCTAATCACATGCACTTTCACCACCCTGTGAAGTTCATCGCAACCCACTGGGTAAAAACTGGTTGAATCAATGTTGTTTCCAACGTGATTTGAACCAAAGAATTTACTTAATGTAATATATCATATATAATATTAATTAATATATAAATATCTGCCCATAAAGATTGTCTCCACCACCATTTCTCCCATCATTAATTTTATAGACAGAGAGCAGAACCACCCAATCAGAGAGCAGAACCAGCCAGTCAGAGAGCAGAACCAGCCAATCAGAGAGCAGAACCAGCCAGTCAGAGAGCAGAACCAGCCACCAAGCCATAGAGCAGAACCAGCCAATCAGAGAGCAGAACCAGCCAGCAAGCCAGAGAGCAGAACCAGCCAACCAGAGAGCAGAACCAGCCAGCCAGAGAGCAGAACCAGCCAGTCAGAGAGCAGAACCAGCCAGTCGGCCAGAGAGCAGAACCAGCCAGTCAGCCAGAGAGCAGAACCAGCCAGCAAGCCAGAGAGCAGAACCAGCCAATCAGAGAGCAGAACCAGCCAGAGAGCAGAACCAGCCAGCCAGAGAGCAGAATCAGCCAGAGAGCAGAACCAGCCAATCAGAGAGCAGAACCAGCCAGAGAGCAGAACCAGCCAGAGAGCAGAACCAGCCAGCAAGCCAGAGAGCAGAACCAGCCAGCCAGAGAGCAGAACCAGCCAGAGAGCAGAGCCAGCCAGCCAGAGAGCAGAACCAGCCAGAGAGCAGAACCAGCCAGCCAGAGAGCAGAACCAGCCAGAGAGCAGAACCAGCCAGAGAGCAGAACCAGCCAGCCAGAGAGCAGAACCAGCCAGAGAGCAGAACCAGCCAGAGAGCAGAACCAGCCAGTCAGAGAGCCGAACCAGCCAGAGAGCAGAACCAGCCAGAGAGCAGAACCAGCCAGAGAGCAGAACCAGTCAGAGAGCAGAACCAGCCAGCCAGAGAGCAGAACCAGCCAGTCAGAGAGCAGAACCAGCCAGTCAGAGAGCAGAACCAGCCAGAGAGCAGAACCAGCCAGTCAGAGAGCAGACCCAGCCAGAGAGCAGAACCAGCCAGAGAGCAGAACCAGCCAGCCAGGGAGCAGAACCAGCCAGAGAGCAGAACCAGCCAGTCAGAGAGCAGAACCAGCCAGAGAGCAGAACCAGCCAGAGAGCAGAACCAGCCAGAGAGCAGAACCAGCCAGTCAGAGAGCAGAACCAGCCAGTCAGAGAGCAGAACCAGCCAGAGAGCAGAACCAGCCAGTCAGAGAGCAGAACCAGCCAGTCAGAGAGCAGAACCAGCCAGTCAGAGAGCAGAACCAGCCAGTCAGAGAGCAGAACCAGCCAGAGAGCAGAACCAGCCAGTCAGGCAGACTAAAGATATCAACCTTTTCTAGAGTATTTTTTGTCTTCATAGACATTTAGAAAGTTTACCTGCACATGTGTTGTTTCCATCAGGCCTGTCGTGTTTTATCCAACATGTACTTTATTTGCTTCATAAAAAGGTTGTATGGAAACCTGGTTACTGTCTGTGATTAACGCTACAAGTTCAAATGTAGTATATTTGTTTTAAATGCTAGGTCGGGGTTCACTATTTCCCTTGGTGGTTTTTCTGTTTAGAGTATCTCGGAGTACACGTCCTTGGTTGTTCATTTCACACTGAATTCACATTAGTTGACAACTCAAACAAATGTAAATTGAATGTTGAAATGCCGTCTTTTCCCAGTGTGGAAACATTGAACCTTTTAAACAATGTTTTATATAGCATGTCATCTAGCAGCGTATCTGAGATTCTTCCATGTTCTCCTAATCTATAGTCGACAGCCAGAGAGGACATGTTTTAGCTAGCTAAGGGGAGAGGAGGTAGGACAGGTATCTTCCTACCTCCTCGTGTTTCCATATTAATCAGACACAAGACATCTAGGTACATTCTCCATAGCTGAGTTTTAAATGGCACCCTATTCCGTATTAAGTGCACTACTTTTGACCTGAGCCCGTAGGGCAGTAGTGCACCACTTAGGAACTAGGGTGCCATTTGGGATGTAGGCCATGACTGGGTGTCAGCTTACCACAGCCAAATCAGACAGGAGGATAGAGAGGTGGACGTGTAAGTGATAAGATCAGGACGATGGGTGGGAGGGAGGGAGGAGGGTGGAGGGCGGAGGGCGAACTGCGGGAGGAGGGGAGGGAGGAGGGGAGGGAGGGAGGGAGAGGGGCTGATGCAGGGAGGGAGGGAGGTAGTCTGAGGGAGCGAGGAGGGTGGAGGGGAGAGAGGGAGGGAGGGAGGGAGGGAGGGAGGGAGGGAGGGAGGGAGGGAGGGAGGGAGGGAGGGAGGGAGGGAGGAAGGGAGGGAGGGAGGAGGGTGGAGGGCGGAGGGAGGGAGGCTGAGGGAGAGAGGGAGGGAGGGAGGGAGGACGGCGGAGGGCGGAGGGCGGGCTGAGGGAAGGAGGGAGGGAGGGAGGGGTAGAAGATGGTGCTTGTGTACCAAATTACACCCTATTCTCTATTTAGTGCACTACTTTTTACCAGGTCCAACATGAGAATAGGGTGCCATTAGTGACATATATAGAGACACCTGATCCCTGACTACCAGACCAGAGGACTGGGCAGAGGGCTGGGCAGAGGGCTGGGCAGAGGACTGGGCAGAGGGCTGGGCAGAGGACTGGGCAGAGGGCTGGGCAGAGGGCTGGGCAGAGGGCTGGGCAGAGGACTGGGCAGAGGGCTGGGCAGAGGACTGGGCAGAGGACTGGGCAGAGGGCTGGGCAGAGGACTGGGCAGAGGACTGGGCAGAGGGCTGGGCAGAGGACTGGGCAGAGGGCTGGGCAGAGGACTGGGCAGAGGGCTGGGCAGAGGACTGGGCAGAGGACTGGGCAGAGGGCTGGGCAGAGGGCTGGGCAGAGGACTGGGCAGAGGGCTGGGCAGAGGACTGGGCAGAGGACTGGGCAGAGGGTTGGGCAGAGGGCTGGGCAGAGGGCTGGGCAGACAGCTTGGCAGACGGCTGGGAGGGTGGGAGGGGGCTGGGCACAGGGCTGGGCAGAGGACTGGGCAGAGGACTGGGCAGAGGGCTGGGCAGAGGGCTGGGCAGAGGACTGGGCAGAGGACTGGGCAGAGGGCTGGGCAGACAGCTTGGCAGACGGCTGGGAGGGTGGGGGGCTGGGCACAGGGCTGGGCAGAGGGCTGGGCAGAGGGCTGGGCAGAAGGCTGGGCAGAGGGCTGGGGGGTGAGGGGGGCTGGGCAGAGGGCTGAGCAGAGGGCTGGGCAAAGGACTGGGCAGAGGGCTGGTCAGAGGGCTGGGCAGAAGGCTGGGCAGAGGGCTGGGGGGGTGAGGGGGGGCTGGGCAGAGGGCTGAGCAGAGGGCTGGGCAAAGGACTGGGCAGAGGGCTGGTCAGAGGGCTGGGCAGAAGGCTGGGCAGAGGGCTGAGCAGAGGGCTGAGCAGAGGGCTGGGCAGAGGGCTGAGCAGAGGGCTGAGCAGAGGGCTGGGCAGAGGGCTGAGCAGAGGGCTGAGCAGAGGGCTGGGCAGAGGGCTGGGCAGAGGGCTGAGCAGAGGGCTGAGCAGAGGGCTGGGCAGAGGGCTGAGCAGAGGGCTGAGCAGAGGGCTGGGCAGAGGGCTGGGCAGAGGGCTGAGCAGAGGGCTGGGCAGAGGGCTGGGCAGAAGGCTGGGCAGAGGGCTGGGCAGAGGGCTGAGCAGAGGGCTGAGCAGAGGGCTGGGCAGAAGGCTGGGCAGAGGGCTGAGCAGAGGGCTGAGCAGAGGGCTGGGCAGAGGGCTGGGCAGAAGGCTGGGCAGAAGGCTGGGCAGAGGGTGGGGGGGCTGGGCAGAGGGCTGAGCAGATGGCTGAGCAGAGGGCTGGGCAGACGGCTGGGCAGACAGCTGGGAAGACGGCGGGAGGGTGGGAGGAGGGCTGGGCAGAGGGCTGAGCAGAGGGCTGAGCAGAGGGCTGGGCAGACGGCTGGGCAGAGGGCTGAGCAGAGGGCTGAGCAGAGGGCTGAGCAGACGGCTGGGCAGAGGGCTGAGCAGAGGGCTGAGCAGACGGCTGGGCAGATGGCTGGGGGGTGGGAGAGGGGCTGGGCAGAGGGCTGAGCAGAGGGCTGAGCAGAGGGCTGGGGGGTGGGGGGCTGGGCAGAGGGCTGAGCAGATGGCTGGGGGGGGATTTCAAAAGACACATTACTCCAATGAGGTTTAGGCTTAACGGGCCTCGCTGCTGAAGAACCAACACTAAGAGAATAAACCCACTGAAAGGACAGGAGCTCAGTCTTTGAAATTAATCAGACTACGCTACCTTCACCAGTATGCCACACTAAAGAGCACAAGTTCTCCTGTTTAAACCAGCCTGAATGCTGTTAACACTAAAGAGCACGAGGTGTTCGAGAGAGAGAGAGAGAGAGAGAGAGAGAGAGAGAGAGAGAGAGAGAGAGAGAGAGAAATTGTGAGGTACCGAAGCACTTTCATGGTTCGACCTCGTGTTCAGATACATGCAGTCGCCGAGCTAGCAACAGTCCTAGTACAATAGCTCAGCCATGTGTGCGTGTGTGTGTGTGTGTGTGCGTGCGTGTGTGTGTGTGTGCGTGTGTGTGTAGCCAGGGATGTAGTGGTACAAAAAATAGGTGTGGGGGATCTGGCTCCAACTGAGGCAGGCTTGTGGAGCTTCAATCCCAGAATAATTAACAACACCTATTTAACAGAGTGGCTTCTGCCAGGACAGCTGGAGGTTATGGGAGGCGGTAAGGTCAGAGCCCTGGTTGGCTACCTGGCTGGTTCTGCTCTCTGGCTGGCTGGTTCTGCTCTCTGGCTGGTTCTGCTCTCTGGCTGGCTGGTTCTGCTCTCTGGCTGGTTGTGCTCTCTGGCTGGCTGGTTGTGCTCTCTGGCTGGCTGGTTCTTCTTTCTGGCTAGCTGGTTCTGCTCTCTGGCTGGCTGGTTCTGCTCTCTGGCTGGCTGGTTGTGCTCTCTGGCTGGCTGGTTCTTCTTTCTGGCTAGCTGGTTCTGCTCTCTGGCTGGCTGGTTCTGCTCTCTGGCTGGCTGGTTCTGCTCTCTGGCTGGCTGGTTCTGCTTTCTGGCTGGCTGGTTCTGCTCTCTGGCTGGCTGGTTCTGCTCTCTGGCTGGCTGGCTGGTTCTGCTCTCTGGCTGGCTGGTTCTGCTTTCTGGCTGCTGTGCATGTTGCATGCCCATCCAATGAGCTGAAAGTCTGTTGTGTGACTGGTTCTGCTCTCTGTTATGCTGGAAGACTGGTTATTCTCTCTGGATGACTGGTTCTGCTCTCTGTTATGCTGGAAGACTGGTTATTCTCTCTGGATGACTGGTTGGCTGTAAGATTGACTGACTGGCTGGGTGCTTGGGTAGCTGGCTGGGTGGCTGGCTGTGTGACTTGCTGCCTGATTGGCTGGCTAGCTTGTTGGCTGGCAGGCCGGTTTGTTGGTTGTTTGGCTGGCTGCCTGATTGGCTGGCTGGGCTGGATGACTGACTGACTACTGGCTAGCTGGCTTGTTGGCTGCTTTTCTGGCTAGCTGGCTGGCAGGCTCCTGTCTGGGTTAGAGGGATTTCAGCTGGCTCTGTATCCTACAGGATTTGTTTCACCTCTTTGTCTCCTAAGCCTCAGTGCAGTCAGTGGCTGAGGCAGACACACACTGTGCCACACAAACTGTCCTGGCCCCTTGTCTGGCCCTGTTTCCCTTGTCTGGCCCCGTTTCCATGTCTGGCCCTGTTTCCCTGCCTGGCAGCTTGTTAGCTGATAGAAATGGATTGAGTCCAACAGGATGTGTTTTCTAAAATGATGTGTTTGTATGTGACTCATGGGTCCCTTTTGTAATTAGTTTGTATGGTTTTAACTTGATGTGTCTATATTTGTTCATGTACACAGCGTACATGTAATGTGTGCTATTAGGATGTTTGATGTTTGGAGGAATATCGAAGGCCGTCGTAGAAAATACCGGTTCATTTATTAGCAGGTTTTATTAATCTGATGAACCTGTTTCTTCCTGTTCTCAGCAGGAACAGGATGGAGAATTATTGGTTTCAGTGTAGTTTAATGTACTTCCTCCACTAGCTGTATGGACACATACAATTATGTAAGTCAAATCAAATGACTCTTTACCGGTACCGGTACCCCCACAGATTGAATCTGTACCAGAGTCAATGTGTGGGGGTACCGATACCAGAGTCAATGTGTGGGGGTACCGGTACAGAGTCAATATGTGGGGGTACCGGTACAGAGTCAATGTGTGGGGGTACCGGTACAGAGTCAATGTGTGGGGGTACCGGTACAGAGTCAATGTGTGGGGGTACCAATACAGAGTCAATGTGTGGGAGTACCGGTACAGAGTCAATGTGTGGGGGTACCGGTACAGAGTCAATGTGTGGGGGTACCGGTACAGAGTCAATGTGTGGGGGTACCGGTACAGAGTCAATGTGTGGGGGTACCGGTACAGAGTCAACGTGTGGGGGTACCGGTACAGAGTCAATGTGTGGGGGTACCAGTACAGAGTCAATATGTGGGGGTACCGGTACAGAGTCAATGTGTGGGGGTACCGGTACAGAGTCAATGTGTGGGGGTACCAATACAGAGTCAATGTGTGGGAGTACCGGTACAGAGTCAATGTGTGGGGGTACCGGTACAGAGTCAATGTGTGGGGGTACCGGTACAGAGTCAATGTGTGGGGGTACCGGTACAGAGTCAGAGTCAATGTGGGGGTACCGGTACAGAGTCAACGTGTGGGGGTACCGGTACAGAGTCAATGTGTGGGGGTACCGGTACAGAGTCAATATGTGGGGGTACCGGTACAGAGTCAATGTGTGGGGGTACCGGTACAGAGTCAATATGTGGGGGTACCGGTACAGAGTCAATGTGTGGGGGTACCAATACAGAGTCAATGTGTGGGGGTACCGATACAGAGTCAATGTGTGTGGGTACCGGTACAGAGTCAATGTGTGTGGGCTTTATACAGGGGGGCACCGGTAAGTTGAGGTAATATAGACAGGAAGTGCATGTTTAGAGAAAGGTGATTTGATTTGTCGTTGAGAGAGTGGAAGGATTACATTGTAAAAAACACTGCTTTCATTGTCAGATGGTAGAGGAAGACGTTTTAGTTTACACTCCCTTCCAAACAGTCACTTTCAGCCCCTATTTAGATCCCAGATTACCCCCCCCCCTGTACAATCACAAAGTAGTTGGAATGAAAATGCAACAAATCACCATAGTGACCCTGTCTTTTAAGACCATTTTCTTCCTCCTCTAAACCGTGAAAGAAAGAGCTGTGACATTTCAGCCCCCGGAGCTATAGCCGAGAGAGACATTTGTAATGTGAGGTAGCTTAGTTTCACCTGCCTTTTCTTTTGGCTGTGTCGTGGTACTTCAGTAGCATGTTAAACTCAAGGCAGTGGACGACACTCAGTGACCTGCGCTGACTGGCTACGCTGTAGCCACTGCTGACTGTATTCTGCCTCAGTAAGCAACAATCCCTCGTCTCTCATCACAGCATAAAGACTAACAGATTGAAGATTGGAGTTTCCCCTCCCAGCCAATGTTGACTCTGGCCCATTGTTCTTCTCTGACAATACTTCCACATACCCTGCAGCTTGAGTTTCTGTCTTCTTTAATGGTCAGGTATCAGCCTCTAAATAACCCTATGCCAATTGTTACTGAATTCACCCAAAAGGGCATCCTGGAGGGGAGGAGAAGGAGAAGATTCGGAAAACCTTTCAAGCAGTAGTCTCCCTACGCCTTCAGTCTACAGGATCAAGGGCACTCCACTACTCCCCTTCACTCCACTACTCCCCTTCACTCCACTACTCCCCTTCACTCCACTACTCCCCTTCACTCCACTACTCCCCTTCACTCCACTACTCCCCTTCACTCCACTACTCCCCTTCACTCCACTACTCCCCTTCAAGTCGGGTTACTCTCTAGGTGTCTTCCTTCTACAGTTAGCCATTGTGTTTCTGCCTGCGATCAAGGGCAGTGTTGTTTTCTTGCTGACCGAGCATAAACTAATTTTCTCTGAGGAAGTTCCAGAGATACAGGATCTGTAGGGAGCTCTTTGGTAGTACTAGATGCAGGCAGTGAGGGGCGCTACAATGTTACAATGTTTACACAAGTTTTGGGGGCAAACCAAGTGTTGAGAATTGCCTCTGAGTCGGCTCTGTGTGGCCTCTGAGTCGGCTCTGTGTGGCCTCTGAGTCGGCTCTGTGTGGCCTCTGAGTCGGCTCTGTGTGGCCTCTGAGTCGGCTCTGAGTCGGCTCTGTGTGGCCTCTGAGTCGGCTCTGTGTGGCCTCTGAGTCGGCTCTGAGTCGGCTCTGTGTGGCCTCTGAGTCGGCTCTGAGTCGGCTCTGTGTGGCCTCTGTGTGTAACAAAAGGGAGCTAGGAGAGAAATGTTTTCAGGGACAGGAAGGCTGTATCAGGGTGTTGACTGGAGAGATCTCAGACGGCCATGTGAATAGCTTCCTTCAGAAAGGCGTCATATATATATTATTATTATTATTATTATTATTATTATATTATTATTATTATTATTATATTATTATTATTATTATTATATTATTATTATTATATATATTATTATTATTATTATTATTATTATATTATTATTATTATTATATTATTATTATTATTATATTATTATTATTATTATTATATTATTATTATATTATTATTATTATTATTATATTATTATTATTATATATATTATTATTATTATTATATTATTATTATTATTATTATATTATTATTATTATTATTATTATTATTATTATTATTATTATATTATTATTATTATATATATTATTATTATTATTATTATTATTATATTATTATTATTATTATTATATTATTATTATTATTATATTATTATTATTATTATTATATTATTATTATATTATTATTATTATTATTATATTATTATTATATTATTATTATTATTATTATATTATTATTATTATATTATTATTATTATTATATTATTATTATTATTATATTATTATTATTATATTATTATTATTATTATTATTATTAATTATTAATTGACCTAAAGCTGCTCGGAACTATTATTATTAGGTCAGTGAACCCAGCTATCTCTCAGTGAACCTAGTTCTCACCCTGAATAAAGAAACTAGACATCTAAAGCTAAGATAAATAAATAATATTATTATATTAGGATAGATTGATCAATTACAGTGTATTTTTTTTAATGGAAATCAAACATGAAAGGTCTGTATAATCCCCCCCCTCCCGCCATTCCAATGTTGTGACCATTCCCCCACCCCTCTCTCTCTCTCTCTCTCTCCCCTCTCTCCCCTCTCTCTCTCTCTCTCTCTCTACTCCCCTTCTCTCTCTCTCTCTCTCTCTCTGTGTCTCTCTCGGGTTCAGGTGTCTTCCTTCTACAGTTAGCCATTGTGTTTCTGCCTCGATCAAGGGCAGTGTTGTTTTCTTGCTGACCGAGCATAAACTAATTTTCTCTGAGGAAGTTCCAGAGATACAGGATCTGTAGGGAGCTCTTTGGTAGTACTAGATGCAGGCAGTGAGGGGCGCTACAAGGTTACAATGTTTACACAAGTTTTGGGGGCAAACCAAGTGTTGAGAATTGCCTCTGAGTCGGCTCTGTGTGGCCTCTGAGTCGGCTCTCTGTGTGGCCTCTCTCTGTGTGGCCTCTGAGTCGGCTCTGGCCTCTCTCTGTGTGGCCTCTGTCGGCTCTGAGTCTGTCTGTCGGCTCTGTGTCTCTCTCTCTCTGTGTGGCCTCTCGGCTCTGTCTGAGTCTGAGTCTCTGTGTGGCCTCTCTCTGTGGCCTCTCTCTCTGTCTCTCTCGGCTCTGAGTCTCTCTCTGTCTCTCTCTGTCTCTCTCTCTGTATCAGGGTGTTCTCTCTCTGTGAATAGCTCTCGTCTCTGTCTGTCTCTCGGAACTGTCTGTCCCTCTCTCTCTGTTCTCACCCTCATCTCGGGATAGGATAGATTGATCGTGAAAGGAAATCAAACATGAAAGGTCTGTATAATCCCCCTCCCGCCATTCAATGTTCTGACCTCTCTCTCTCTCTCTCTCTCTCTCTCTGTCTCTCTGTCTGTCTGTCTCTCTCTCTCTCTCTCTCTCTCTCTCTCTCTCTCTCTCTCTCTCTCTCTCTCTCTCTCTCTCTCTGTCTCTCTCTCTCTCTCTGTCTCTCTCTCTCTCTCTCTCTCTCTCTCTCTCTCTCTCTCTCTCTCTCTCTCTCTCTCTCTCTCTCTCTCTCTCTCTCTCTCTCTCTCTCTCTCTCTCTCTCTCTCTCTGTCTCTCTCTGTCTCTCTCTGTCTGTCTCTCTCTCTCTCTCTCTCTGTCTCTCTCTGTCTCTCTCTGTCTCTCTCTCTGTCTCTCTCTCTGTCTCTCTCTCTGTCTCTCTCTCTGTCTCTCTCTCTCTCTGTCTCTCTCTCTCTCTGTCTCTCTCTCTCTCTGTCTCTCTCTCTCTCTCTCTCTCTCTCTCTCTCTCTCTCTCTCTCTCTCTCTCTGTCTCTCTCTGTCTCTCTGTCTCTCTCTCTCTCTCTGTCTCTCTCTCTCTGTCTGGTCAGCTGTTGCGGCAGGGAAAAGAAAGAGAGCAAAAAGAACAAAGGATGAGAATTGAACTCTTGATTACAATGTCAGGAAGGAACAAAGAATCAGGGGTTGACAGACAACCAGCCAGACAGACAGAGAAACCCGACAGACAGAGAAACCCGACAGACAACCAGCCAGACAGACAGAGAAACCCGACAGACCTGCTACTGTGTGTGTTATTCTACCAGCTGTGTTTGTGTCTCTCTCGTGTTTCAGGCCACAACATTGGTAGAATGTATTTCTATATCTCCAGCGGACTGTCTATATTTCAATCCCATTGATCTTAAATAGTAAACTGATAGAGAGCAGTTTGATACAGCATATTGATGAGTCTGAGGGGGCCAAATACGTGACAGTGTCACGGTCAAAAACAACACCTGATTTAAGGATAACGGTAATCACCTGGAAGTGTCCGTCATCTTGGTCGTTAAAGACAAGGAACAGGGAAGTCCTGATCTGGAGCCAGGCCTAAGTCAAGAAACTGGAGGAAAACCCAAGGAAATGACTTTATGTTGAAACCCCACAAGCATTGTGGTCAGTTGCTATGAGACCACAGTAGAATACCACAGGACGTTTTCTGTTTAGAACCTACTGGAGCAAAAGGGGCTGTTCTGTGAATAGTCCTGGCTGAAATGTGAAGTGCTTATCTTTTTTTTTTTACATAGAATCTTCATTAAACATTTAAAAAGCAATCGAATGAGCAATGTGTCTGCCACTGTTCTCCACTATCAGCTCCATGGTACGTCTCATCTCCCCAACAGGTCAACTCAGCTGTTCTCCACTATCAGCTCCCTGGTAAGTCTCATCTCCCCAACAGGTTAACTCAGCTGTTCTCCACTATCAGCTCCCTGGTACGTCTCATCTCCCCAACAGGTTAACTCAGCTGTTCTCCACTATCAGCTCCATGGTACGTCTCATCTCCCCAACAGGTCAACTCAGCTGTTCTCCACTATCAGCTCCATGGTACGTCTCATCCCCCCAACAGGTCAACTCAGCTGTTCTCCACTATCAGCTCCATGGTACGTCTCATCTCCCCAACAGGTCAACTCAGTGAACACAGTAACTCATCGAGCTAATATTTAACCAAGGATGTGACTGGGGATAAACACACGCCGATCCACTTGGGCGAACTTAGCCAATCACCAACCTTAATGTTATTGGACCAGTAAAGTCTCAGGTCTCTGTTTGCTTAGTTGCCGAGCAACAATTGAATGTCTGAGAGCAGCGACCAGCAAAACAAAGGCATCGATCAAGTTGTCCACTACTTCTGACCAAAGTCCAATGAGCAGTGGTCAAAAGGTAGTGCACTAAATAAGGAAAAGGGTTTCATTTGGGACGTACCCTACAGTATGTCTCCTTCTGGTCAGCGGGAGCTATCTGAGCTAAGGTTTGGCCCAACACCACCAACACCACCAACACCACCAACACCACCAACGCCACCAACACCACCAACGCCACCAACGCCACCAACACCACCAACGCCACCAACACCACCAACGCCACCAACGCCACCAACACCACCAACACCACCAACGCCACCAACGCCACCAACACCACCAACACCACCAACACCACCAACACCACCAACGCCACCAACACCACCAACACCACCAACGCCACCAACACCACCAACGCCACCAACGCCACCAACGCCACCAACACCACCAACGCCACCAACGCCACCAACGCCACCAACGCCACCAACACCACCAACGCCACCAACGCCACCAACACCGTCTCTTTATGGTGGTCAGCTGATACAACAGAACAGACGTTATCAGTAGTGAAATGGTTCCCAGTAAAATGGCAGGTTATCTGGGGTCCTATGTATCGACCGGGTGTATCGCCGTGTATAGCTGCTTGAAGCCACGTTTTTCAACTGGACACTGATTTGAGCTGCAGCTTTATTCTTTCTTTCAGTTGACAGATTTGACAACCCAGCAAACAATGTGTTGTTACCTCTGCATTCCCAGAACGTTATGGAGAACGTCCATAGTTACATTACAAAAACATTGTAGGAACATTGTCTGTTTGCTGGAAATGTTTCAACTACTCGGTTATATTCCTGTAATGCTCCAATGAGAATGTTTAAAAGCACTGTGTAGTTTTGGGTCTTTTTTACATTTTATTTAATCGTTATTTTACCAGGTAAGTTGACTGAGAACACGTTCTCATTTACAGCAACGACCTGGGGAATAGTTACAGGGGAGAGGAGGGAGGGGGGGGGGGGGGGTGAATGAGCTGGGGATTATTAGGTGACCGTGATGGTTTGAGGGCCAGATTGTGAATTTAGCCAGGACACCGGGGTTAACAACCCTACTCTTACGATAAGTGCCATGGGATCTTTAGTGACCTCAGAGAGTCAGGTCACCCGTTTAACGTCCCATCCAAAAGACTGGGCAGTGTCCCCAATCACTGCCCTGGGGAATTGGTACAGGGTGGTATGCTGCTGGTAAAGGGTGGTATGCTGCTGGTACAGGGTGGTATGCTGCTGGTACAGGGTGGTATGCTGCTAGTACAGGGTGGTATGCTGCTGGCGCAGGGTGGTATGCTGCTGGTACAGGGTGGTATGCTGCTGCTGGTACAGGGTGGTATGCTGCTGGTACAGGGTGGTACGCTGCTGCTGGTACAGGGTGGTATGCTGCTGCTGGTACAGGGTGGTATGCTGCTGGTACAGGGTGGTATGCTGCTGGTAAAGGGTGGTATGCTGCTGGTACAGGGTGGTACGCTGCTGCTGGTACAGGGTGGTATGCTGCTGGTACAGGGTGGTATGCTGCTGGTACAGGGTTGTATGCTGCTGGTACAGGGTGGTATGCAGGGTGGTAGCTGGTACAGGGTGGTATGCTGCTGGTGCAGGTTGGTATGCTGCTGGTGCAGGGTGGTATGCTGCTGGTGCAGGGTGGAACGCTGCTGCTGGTACAGGGTGGTATGCTGCTGGTACAGGGTGGTATGCAGGGTGGTAGCTGGTACAGGGTGGTATGCTGCTGGTGCAGGTTGGTATGCTGCTGGTGCAGGGTGGTATGCTGCTGGTGCAGGGTGGAACGCTGCTGCTGGTATAGGGTGGTATGCTGCTGGTACAGGGTGGAACGCTGCTGCTGGTACAGGGTGGTATGCTGCTGGTACAGGGTGGTACGCTGCTGCTGGTACAGGGTGGTATGCTGCTGGTACAGGGTGGTATGCTGCTGGTAAAGGGTGGTATGCTGCTGGTACAGGGTGGTACGCTGCTGCTGGTACAGGGTGGTATGCAGGGTGGTATGCTGCTGGTACAGGGTGGTATGCTGCTGGTACAGGGTGGTACGCTGCTGCTGGTACAGGGTGGTATGCTGCTGGTACAGGGTGGTATGCTGCTGGTACAGGGTGGTATGCTGCTGGTACAGGGTGGTATGCAGGGTGGTATGCTGCTGGTACAGGGTGGTATGCTGCTGGTACAGGGTGTTATGCTGCTGGTGCAGGTTGGTATGCTGCTGGTGCAGGGTGGTATGCTGCTGGTGCAGGGCTGTATGCTGCTGGTACAGGGTGGTATGCAGGGTGGTATGCTGCTGGTACAGGGTGGTATGCTGCTGGTACAGGGTGGTATGCTGCTGGTGCAGGGTGGTACGCTGCTGCTGGCGCAGGGTGATATGCTGCTGCTGGTACAGGGTGGTATGCTGCTGGTACAGGGTGTTATGCTGCTGGTACAGGGTGGTATGCAGGGTGGTATACTGCTGGTACATTATTGTTCCAGACAGGTCTGTATGTTTCTCACGTGCTGACCAAACTAGCTCCGTGAGTGAGTCTGCGTTCTCCATCGAGCGCATGTTGATTTTGTCTATCCCCCCCAGACACGTTCACGTTCAAAAATAAAAATAAAAACTGTGAAGCAACTATGTTCATTTGAAACACACATGAAACATTCCTTGGACGTTTAGCTAGCATGCTGTTGCTGGTTAAATTGTCCTGGGAGATAAACATTTGGGTTGTTTTTTTTTACTTGAAATGCACAAGGTCAGGGACAGGAAGGCTGAATCCAGGGGGCTTTTGAGTCATTCAAATTCACGGGTTCTCTACTCCGATGGAAAGCGGAAACATAGTTATTTTTTAAAGTTTGTTTCTTTGTTAAATCTTCATATTTCTTCTTCTTCTGCGGATTTTATACGACAGTTGGCAAGTTGAAGTTGGCAACCAACTTTAAGATGCATTTCCGCCACCAACTGGACTGTACTGTGGACCTTACTCATCTTTCAATCACCCATGTGAGTATATGCTCATAAAAACCAGTGAGGACATGGGAGAGGCGGGACTTCTGAAATAGAAGTCATTTTCAAGAGCCTGGTTATTTTCAAGCGCCTGGTTATTTTCAAGCGCCTGGTTATTTTCAAGAGTCTGGTTATTTTCAAGAGCCTGGTTATTTTCAAGAGCCTGGTTATTTTCAAGCGCCTGGTTATTTTCAAGAGCCTGGTTATTTTCAAGCACCTGGATATTTTCAAGCGCCTGGTTATTTTCAAGCGCCTGGTTATTTTCAAGAGTCTGGTTATTTTCAAGAGCCTGGTTATTTTCAAGAGTCTGGTTATTTTCAAGCACCTGGTCATTTTCAAGCGCCTGGTTATTTTCAAGCGCCTGGTTATTTTCAAGCGCCTGGTTATTTTCAAGCACCTGGTTATTTTCAAGCGTCTGGTTATTTTCAAGCACCTGGTTATTTTCAAGCGCCTGGTTATTTTCAAGAGTCTGGTTATTTTCAAGCACCTGGTTATTTTCAAGCGCCTGGTTATTTTCAAGCGCCTGGTTATTTTCAAGCGTCTGGTTATTTTCAAGAGCCTGGTTATTTTCAAGCGCCTGGTTATTTTCAAGAGCCTGGTTATTTTCAAGCACCTGGTTATTTTCAAGCGCCTGGTTATTTTCAAGAGCCTGGTTATTTTCAAACGCCTGTTGACTTACGCAAGCAGTTTGGATGAAATTATTGAATAACATGTACGTGTATATTTCCATAGTTGTGGTTTGACATTGTCTAATTTCTTTGAACTTGATAGATCACTTGTATTGTCATTTACATCAAATAATTATAATTTCACTAAAACAAAAAAACATTGATAACCTTAAACTTTAGGTGTTCCTCTGTGGTGACATTGGCTCCTACTTCTCTATAAAAGTCAGCAGTCAGAGCGGCCCTCCGTCATATTTAGAGGCAGATTAACACCTGACTGACACAGGGAGGAATAAACTAGCGGTTTAAACTAGGAAAGAGAGACATTCTTACGTTTACGATCCTCTGGCTTTATTTAATGTTTGGAGGGAGGGGGGTGGGGGGGGTAGTAAAAGCTTATCTCTTGCTTTCACTGTGGACAACGAGTCTCTACACTGCTGTCTCTCTGGGCCACTCTAAGTGTTTGTTTGCCTCGTCGGACCATAAACCGACATCCTGATTGTGGGGAAAATCAAATCAACAAAACAGCCCTGGATAGGCAGGGATGGACAACGTTGATGGGGATGGGGACCACAAAAAGCTACAAATCATGAGGGGCCTCAGTTTCTGCATACCTACATCCCCTACCTACACATGCAGTCAGAGCCTAGCCTTTTTTGGGGGCCCTATGTGACATTTTGTTTGCACCGCATCATCAAAAAAATGTACATTTTCGAAATCTATTCATTTTGTTATGGGCCACATTTTTTTTTCTCTGCAATTCTACTGTACACATTTTGCCATAGTGTGGAGAGAAATGTAGGCCATTTTTTGTATATGATATGCGAGTGAAACTGACTAACAAAATCAATAGGGCCCCTCTTGTTAGTATTTCAACCATGTTTACTACAAGTTTAGATTGCTGTCTAGATTGCTGGATAGACGAATTTACCAAAAATGTTTAAAAAAATACTAACATGGTCTAATCGGTCTAATTGACTGACTATTTTCTCTTGGCGTTTCTACATTGTAGAATGTCAAGAATGTGTAAAGCTGTCATGAAGGCAAAGGGTGGCTACATGGAAGAATATCAAAAAATAAAATATATTTAGATTTGTTTAACACTTTTTTTTTACTATGTGATTCCATATGTGTTATTTCATAGTTTTGATGTCTTCACTATTATGTATTTACAGTATTTAGGGAAATTGACTGGCGGCTCTATGAAAGGGCCACCCTGTTACCCATCCCTGGGCTAGGCTATACAGTATGGCCGGCAGGATAGGAGGAGGGTGAGGAGGGCAACCTTTCTACCTGAGATCAAAGATACTGGATGTTGTGGTGGATGCCTTAAAGGATCCTAGAAATGATGGACTGGGAAATGGGAGACGGTGCTGTGGAAGTTTAGATCAGAGGTCACAGGGTTAGATCAGAGGTCACACAGGGTTATATCAGAGGTAACAGTGTTAGATCAGAGGTCACAGGGTTAGATCAGAGGTCACAGGGTTAGATCAGAGGTAACAGGGTTAGATCAAAGGTCACAGGGTTATGTCAGAGGTCACGGGGATAACCCTGTCAGAGGTTACAGGGTTAGTACAGAAGTTACAGGGTTAAGATCAGAGGTCACAGGGTTAGATCAGAGGTCACAGGGTTAGATCATAGGTCACAGGGCTAAGATCAGAGGTCACAGGGTTAGATCAGAGGTCACAGGGTTAAGATCATAGGTCACAGGGTTAGGATCAGAGGTCACAGGGTTAAGATCAGAGGTCACAGGGTTAGATCAGAGGTCACAGGGTTAGATCAGAGGTCACAGGGTTATGTCAGGGGTCACAGGGTTATTTTACAGAGAAAGCCAGTTAAGGCCCCCTTTTTTAAATAGGAGAAACTAAGATAAACTGTACACTAAGATAATATATAATAAATGAAACATTTGCATATTATGTATTAAAATACAAGTGAATAATTCACATTACTGATTTATATATTATGGTCAAAAGATAGGGTATGCAATATGCAATATTTTTGTTGAAATCCTCAACCTGCCATTGAAGTTTGAAATCCCTGATAGTGTTGTTGTCACCAATCTTTCACTGGGTGAAAACTTTCCTCCCCACATTAAAAAGTATTCCCTGTAGTGTTTTGGCAGACTGTAGTAGACTGTAGTATCTACTGTAGTGTTTTTGTGGACTGTAGTAGACTGTAGTATTCCCTGTAGTGTTTTTGTGGACTGTAGTAGACTGTAGTATCTACTGTAGTGTTTTGGCAGACTCTAGTAGACTGTAGTATTTACTGTAGAGTTTTTGTGGACTGTAGTAGACTGTAGTATCTACTGTAGTGTTTTGGCAGACTGTAGTAGACTGTAGTATTCCCTGTAGTGTTTTTGTGGACCGTAGTATTTACTGTAGTGTTTTTGTGGACTGTAGTATTTACTGTAGTGTTTTGGCAGATTGTAGTAGATTGTAGTATTTACTGTAGTGTTTTGGCAGATTGTAGTAGACTGTAGTATTCACTGTAGTGTTTTTGTGGACCGTAGTATTTACTGTAGTGTTTTTGTGAACTGTAGTATTTACTGTAGTGTTTTGGCAGATTGTAGTAGACTGTAGTATTTACTGTAGTGTTTTTGTGGACTGTAGTATTCACTGTAGTGTTTTTGTGGACTGTAGTATTTACTGTAGTGTTTTTGTGGACTGTAGTATTCACTGTAGTGTTTTTGTGGACTGTAGTATTTACTGTAGTGTTTTTGTGGACTGTAGTATTCACTGTAGTGTTTTTGTGGACTGTAGTAGACTGTAGTATCTACTGTAGTGTTTTTGTGGACTGTAGTATTCACTGTAGTGTTTTTGTGGACTGTAGTAGACTGTAGTATCTACTGTAGTGTTTTTGTGGACTGTAGTATTCACTGTAGTGTTTTTGTGGACTGTAGTATTTACTGTAGTGTTTTTGTGGACTGTAGTATTCACTGTAGTGTTTTTGTAGACTGTAGTATTTACTGTAGTGTTTTTGTGGACTGTAGTATTCACTGTAGTGTTTTTGTGGACTGTAGTATTTACTGTAGTGTTTTTGTGGACTGTAGTATTCACTGTAGTGTTTTTGTGGACTGTAGTATTTACTGTAGTGTTTTTGTGGACTGTAGTATTCACTGTAGTGTTTTTGTGGACGGTAGTAGATTGTAGTATTCACTGTAGTGTTTTTGTGGGCTGTTGTAATCAGTGTAGTGTTTAGGCAGACTAAAGTGAATACTGTAGTATTTACTGTAGTATACTGTAGTGTTTACAGTTAACTATAGAATAAATACTGTAGTAAAATAAAACTGTAGTATATAATATAGAAATGTATGTAGTATTTCTGCAAACTGTAGTGTACTGTAGTATTTACTGTAGTGTTTTTACAGACTGTAGTAGACTGTAGTATTTACTGTAGTGTTTTTAAAGACTGTAGTAGACTGTAATGTTTTTACAGACTGTAGTGTATTGTAGTATTTACTGTAGTGTTTTTACAGACTGTAGTATACTGTAGTGTACTGTAGTATTTACTGTAGTGTTTACTGTAGTGTTTATATGGACTGTAGTATACTGTAGTGTACTGTAGTAATTACTGTAGTATTTACTGTAGTGTTTTTGTGGACTACAGTGTTTACTGTAGTGTACTGTAGTATTTACTGTAGGGTTTTTGCAGACTGTAGTGTACTAAAAGAGCAGAGGTTCCATTACCTGTAGGTAGATGGGACAGGGGTCTGATGGAGAGTTCAGAGGTTCCATTACCTGTAGGTAGTTAGGACTGGGGTCTGATGGAGAGTTCAGAGGTTCCATTACCTGTAGGTAGTTAGGACTGGGGTCTGATGGAGAGTTCAGAGGTTCCATTACCTGTAGGTAGTTAGGACTGGGGTCTGATGGAGAGTCCAGAGGTTCCATTACCTGTAGGTAGTTAGGACTGGGGTCTGATGGAGAGTCCAGAGGTTCCATTACCTGTAGGTAGTTAGGACTGGGGTCTGATGGAGAGTTCAGAGGTTCTGCTCTTCTCTATAACCTGTAGGGAACACCATGTGATCTATACTTGGCATGTAGGTTTCTCACTTATGGGTGGCGCAGATTGGGATATGGGAAGGGGAATGGGCAGGGTATACACAAATTAAATACTGTACTCTTTACTAGAGTGTTTTTGTGCAGATAATATTGTAGTGTTTTTTTATAGTATTCTACAGTATACTAAAACATTATATAGTAAATACGACACATGATCGACGGATACCACAAAGTGTAGTATTGTATTCTACGGTATAATACAGTTTACTACAGAATTCTATAGTAAATTGTGTAGTAGTCTATAGAAATATGTAGTATTTTTTCATGTGGGTCTGTTGGGAATTTTCTCCACCAGAATGAGTTTCAAAGTGAGGCCTGAATTAGAGCTGTAACTATCGATACCAGTATCGCATTATCTTTCCCATGGCGAGACCAAAAACTCAAAGCAGACATTTGGTCCTTTAAAAACCTGTTGCATGTAAGTGATTCTGTACCCTATAGTCTGGATAATAAATACATGTGACTCTGGGTGACAACATGATGTTAGTTTCCAACATGAAGGCTGTTAAATCCGATTTGTATTTTGTTTCCTTTGCCCCGATACTAAGGAGTATGGCAATACTGGTATGGTCCCGGCCTGACTGGCTGGTTGACTGGCTGGTTGACTGGCTGGCTGACTGGCTGGTTGACTGGCTGGTTGACTGGCTGGTTGACTAGCTGGTTGACTAGCTGGTTGACTGGCTGGTTGACTGGCTGGCTGACTGGCTGGCTGACTGGCTGGTTGACTGGCTGTTTGACTGGCTGGTTGACTGGCTGGCTGACTGGCTGGTTGACTGGCTGGTTTACTGGCTGGCTAACTGGCTGGTTGACTGGCTGGTTGACTGGCTGGCTGACTGGCTGGTTGACTGGCTGGCTGACTGGCTGGCTGACTGGCTGGTTGACTGGCTGGTTGACTGGCTGGCTGACTGGCTGGTTGACTGGCTGGCTGACTGGCTGGCTGGCTGGTTGACTGGCTGGTTGACTGGCTGGTTGACTGGCTGGTTGACTGGCTGGCTGACTAGCTGGTTGACTGGCTGGTTGACTGGCTGGTTGACTGGCTGGCTGACTGGCTGGTTGACTGGCTGGCTGACTGGCTGGCTGACTGGCTGGTTGACTGGCTGGCTGACTGGCTGGCTGGTTGACTGGCTGGTTGACTAGCTGTTTGACTGGCTGGTTGACTGGCTGGTTGACTGGCTGGCTGACTGGCTGGCTGACTGGCTGGTTGACTGGCTGTTTGACTGGCTGGCTGACTGACTGGTTGACTGGCTGGCTGACTGGCTGGTTGACTGGCTGGCTGACTGGCTGGCTGACTGGCTGGTTGACTGGCTGGTTAACTGGCTGGCTGACTGGCTGGTTGACTGGCTGGTTGACTGGTTGGTTGACTAGCTGGTTGACTAGCTGGTTGACTGGCTGGTTGACTGGCTGGCTGACTGGCTGGCTGACTGGCTGGTTGACTGGCTGGCTGACTGGCTGGTTGACTGGCTGGCTGACTGGCTGGTTGACTGGCTGGTTTACTGGCTGGCTAACTGGCTGGTTGACTGGCTGGTTGACTGGCTGGCTGACTGGCTGGTTGACTGGCTGGCTGACTGGCTGGCTGACTGGCTGGTTGACTGGCTGGTTGACTGGCTGGCTGACTGGCTGGTTGACTGGCTGGCTGACTGGCTGGCTGGCTGGTTGACTGGCTGGTTGACTGGCTGGTTGACTGGCTGGTTGACTGGCTGGCTGACTAGCTGGTTGACTGGCTGGTTGACTGGCTGGTTGACTGGCTGGCTGACTGGCTGGTTGACTGGCTGGCTGACTGGCTGGCTGGTTGACTGGCTGGTTGACTAGCTGTTTGACTGGCTGGTTGACTGGCTGGTTGACTGGCTGGCTGACTGGCTGGCTGACTGGCTGGTTGACTGGCTGTTTGACTGGCTGGCTGACTGACTGGTTGACTGGCTGGCTGACTGGCTGGTTGACTGGCTGGCTGACTGGCTGGTTGACTGGCTGGTTGACTGGCTGGCTGACTGGCTGGCTGACTGGCTGGTTGACTGGCTGGCTGACTGGCTGGTTGACTGGCTGGCTGACTGGCTGGTTGACTGGCTGGCTGACTGGCTGGTTGACTGGCTGGTTGACTGGCTGCCTGACTGGCTGGTTGACTGGCTGGCTGACTGGCTGGCTGGCTGGTTGACTAGCAGGTTGACTGGCTGGTTGACTGGCTGGTTGACTGGCTGGCTGACTGGCTGGTTGACTGGCTGGTTGACTGGCTGGTTGACTGGCTGGCTGACTGGCTGGTTGACTGGCTGGCTGACTGGCTGGCTGGCTGGCTGGTTGACTGGCTGGTTGACTAGCTGTTTGACTGGCTGGTTGACTGGCTGGTTGACTGGCTGGCTGACTGGCTGGTTGACTGGCTGGTTGACTGGCTGGCTGACTGGCTGGTTGACTGGCTGGTTGACTGGCTGGCTGACTGGCTGGTTGACTGGCTGGCTGACTGGCTGGCTGGCTGGTTGACTAGCAGGTTGACTGGCTGGTTGACTGGCTGGTTGACTGGCTGGTTGACTGGCTGGCTGACTGGCTGGTTGACTGGCTGGCTGACTGGCTGGCTGGCTGGTTGACTGGCTGGCTGACTGGCTGGCTGACTGGCTGGTTGACTGGCTGGTTGACTGGCTGGCTGACTGGCTGGTTGACTGGCTGGTTGACTGGCTGGTTGACTAGCTGGTTGACTGGCTGGTTGACTGGCTGGCTGACTGGCTGGCTGACTGGCTGGTTGACTGGCTGGTTGACTGGCTGGTTGACTGGCTGGCTGACTGGCTGGTTGACTGGCTGGCTGACTGGCTGGCTGACTGGGTGGTTGACTGGCTGGTTGACTGGCTGGCTGACTGGCTGGCTGGCTGGTTGACTGGCTGGTTGACTGGCTGGTTGACTGGCCGGTTGACTAGCTGGTTGACTGGCTGGCTGGCTGACTGGCTGGCTGACTGGCTGGCTGGCTGGCTGGCTGGCTGGTTGACTAGCTGGTTGACTGGCTGGTTGACTGGCTGGTTGACTGGCTGGTTGACTGGCTGGCCCTGAATGTCTTCCCCGTGATCACATGGAGATACCCAATGAGAATTCACGTCTAATCAGCTCGCTGTAAAAACAACTAATTAGCCCCTGCGGGTCTCTAATGATGTGTTGACTAACACAGACGATAAGGCCTTCAAGCAAATAAGCAGCTATTTTTCCTGCCTTGTTATCTGGCCCGGCTAGGACAAAGGGGTGATTATAACCTGTTGTGTTAGAGAAATGTAAACAAGGTTTGGTAAAGAGGAAACAGCATGGTTTGATGCCTTGCTCACACCAACCAGTGTAGTCATACAGTCCGCTATTGGAGGGGAAGAACTAACTATGCCCAATGCTATTGGATCTACCGCACCTACTGTCTCTAACTCTGAATGCTTGGCTATGAAAAGCCAATTGACATTTACTCCTGAGGTGCTGACCTGTTGCGCCCTCTACAACCGCTGTGATTATTACTTTTATTTGACCCTGCTGGTCATCTATGAAGGTTTGAACATCTTGGCCATGTTCTGTTACAATCTCAACCCGGCACGGCCAGAAGAGGACTGACCACCCCTCATAGCCTGGTTCCTCTCTAGGTTTATAATCTCTACCCGTCACAGCCAGAAGAGGACTGATCACCCCTCAAAGCCTGGTTCCTCTCTAGGTTTATAATCTCTACCCGGCACAGCCAGAAGAGGACTGATCACCCCTCAGAGCCTGGTTCCTCTCTAGGTTTCCTCCTAGGTTCCTTCCTTTCTAGGGGGTATTTCCTAGCCACCGTGCTTCTACATCAGCATTGCTTGCTGTTTGGGGGTTTTAGGCTGTGTTTCTATTACAGCACTTTGTGACATCAGCTGATGTAAGAAGGGCTTTATAAATACATTTGATTGATTGTATAATACATTGCTAATTCAAGGTTTCAACAAAACAACAAAAAAAGTCAAAATCACAACGAACTATTCAGAAATACTACGAGACGTAAAAGTGTAAACACTCACAAAGGATTAGTGTGTCGGTTCACAACTGAGATGTATCAAACCCTGCTTTTGATAAAAGCCCCCTGAAGTACTGCTAGGTGAGACATTAGCCAGTAAACCTCTGTGCCCCCAGCAGGCAGATGTAGCAGGCAGCAAGATGAGGAGGAGAATATCAAGTGGTAATTGACAGCAGCTGGGGCTGTGCAGCTTTCCCAAACAGCTTCCCAAGCAAGCTGAACTGAAGGACGATGCCGACTATCACTCGCTCTGTAAAACATTAGTGTCAGTCTGTGTGGGAATGTTACCAACTGTTATGATTCATAGCTAGCTAGCTAGCACATCATCTTGGAGCTGTGGATGTCTGACACATTTTAAGTTAGTCAGCTGTGTACAATATCTACATGTCAGTTTTAGGTCTGTCTGTCTTGCTCTCTAGTTCCCTCCTAAACGAGGAGACAGACACAGCCTCAGGTTAGAGTGGGTCTTCCTTCCGTCTGTACTACAACTAAAAATCTACATCAAAACAGGAAGTGCTACATTCTCCTAAAACAAGGATTAAATGTGAAGTGGTCTTCAGCCCTCATGTTTTTATCAGTGTGGCCGTTCCACTGGGCCAGTTGTATTAGTTTGGCTGTTCCACTGGGCCAGTTGTATTAGTTTGGCTGTTCCACTGGGCCAGTTGTATTAGTTTGGCTGTTCCACTGGGCCAGTTGTATTAGTTTGGCTGTTCCACTGGGGCCAGTTGTATTAGTTTGGCTGTTCCACTGGGCCAGTTGTATTAGTTTGGCTGTTCCACTGGGCCAGTTGTATTAGTTTGGCTGTTCCACTGGGCCAGTTGTATTAGTTTGGCCGTTCCACTGGGGCCAGTTTTATCAGTGTGGCCGTTCCACTGGGCCAGTTGTATTAGTTTGGCTGTTCCACTGGGCCAGTTGTATTAGTTTGGATGTTCCACTGGGCCAGTTTTATTAGTTTGGCCGTTCCAATGGGCCAGTTTTTTCAGTTTGGCCGTTCCACTGGGGCCAGTTTTATCAGTGTGGCCGTTCCACTGGGCCAGTTGTATTAGTTTGGCTGTTCCACTGGGCCAGTTGTATTAGTTTGGCTGTTCCACTGGGCCAGTTGTATTAGTTTGGCTGTTCCACTGGGCCAGTTGTATTAGTTTGGCCGTTCCACTGGGCCAGTTGTATTAGTTTGGATGTTCCACTGGGCCAGTTTTATTAGTTTGGCCGTTCCAATGGGCCAGTTTTTTCAGTTTGGCCGTTCCACTGGGGCCAGTTTTATCAGTGTGGCTGTTCCACTGGGCCAGTTGTATTAGTTTGGCTGTTCCACTGGGCCAGTTGTATTAGTTTGGCTGTTCCACTGGGCCAGTTGTATTAGTTTGGCTGTTCCACTGGGCCAGTTGTATTAGTTTGGCTGTTCCACTGGGCCAGTTGTATTAGTTTGGCTGTTCCACTGGGCCAGTTGTATTAGTTTGGCTGTTCCACTGGGCCAGTTGTATTAGTTTGGCCGTTCCACTGGGGCCAGTTTTATCAGTGTGGCCGTTCCACTGGGCCAGTTGTATTAGTTTGGCTGTTCCACTGGGCCAGTTGTATTAGTTTGGCTGTTCCACTGGGCCAGTTGTATTAGTTTGGCTGTTCCACTGGGCCAGTTGTATTAGTTTGGCTGTTCCACTGGGCCAGTTGTATTAGTTTGGATGTTCCACTGGGCCAGTTGTATTAGTTTGGCTGTTCCACTGGGCCAGTTGTATTAGTTTGGCTGTTCCACTGGGCCAGTTGTATTAGTTTGGCCGTTCCACTGGGGCCAGTTTTATCAGTGTGGCTGTTCCACTGGGCCAGTTGTATTAGTTTGGCTGTTCCACTGGGCCAGTTGTATTAGT
The DNA here is from genome assembly GCF_021184085.1 of Oncorhynchus gorbuscha. NCBI lineage: Eukaryota > Metazoa > Chordata > Actinopteri > Salmoniformes > Salmonidae > Oncorhynchus > Oncorhynchus gorbuscha. Next base: position 93,433,329 of record NC_060177.1, read on the forward strand.
TTGGCTGTTCCACTGGGCCAGTGGTATTAGTTTGGCTGTTCCACTGGGCCAGTTGTATTAGTTTGGCTGTTCCACTGGGCCAGTTGTATTAGTTTGGCTGTTCCACTGGGCCAGTTGTATTAGTTTGGCTGTTCCACTGGGCCAGTTGTATTAGTTTGGCTGTTCCACTGGGCCAGTTGTATTAGTTTGGCTGTTCCACTGGGCCAGTTGTATTAGTTTGGCCGTTCCACTGGGCCAGTTTTATTAGTTTGGCTGTTCCACTGGGCCAGTTGTATTAGTTTGGCTGTTCCACTGGGCCAGTTGTATTAGTTTGGCTGTTCCACTGGGCCAGTTGTATTAGTTTGGATGTTCCACTGGGCCAGTTTTATTAGTTTGGATGTTCCACTGGGCCAGTTGTATTAGTTTGGCTGTTCCACTGGGCCAGTTGTATTAGTTTGGCTGTTCCACTGGGCCAGTTGTATTAGTTTGGCTGTTCCACTGGGCCAGTTGTATTAGTTTGGCTGTTCCACTGGGCCAGTTTTATTAGTTTGGCCGTTCCAATGGGCCAGTTTTTTCAGTTTGGCCGTTCCACTGGGGCCAGTTTTATCAGTGTGGCCGTTCCACTAGGCCAGTTTTATCAGTTTGGCCGTTCCACTGGGGCCAGTTTTATCAGTGTGGCCGTTCCACTAGGCCAGTTTTATCAGTGTGGCTGTTCCACTGGGCCAGTTGTATTAGTTTGGCTGTTCCACTGGGCCAGTTGTATTAGTTTGGCTGTTCCACTGGGCCAGTTGTATTAGTTTGGCTGTTCCACTGGGCCAGTTGTATTAGTTTGGCTGTTCCACTGGGCCAGTTGTATTAGTTTGGCTGTTCCACTGGGCCAGTTGTATTAGTTTGGCTGTTCCACTGGGCCAGTTGTATTAGTTTGGCCGTTCCACTGGGGCCAGTTTTATCAGTGTGGCCGTTCCACTGGGCCAGTTGTATTAGTTTGGCTGTTCCACTGGGCCAGTTGTATTAGTTTGGCTGTTCCACTGGGCCAGTTGTATTAGTTTGGCTGTTCCACTGGGCCAGTTGTATTAGTTTGGCTGTTCCACTGGGCCAGTTGTATTAGTTTGGATGTTCCACTGGGCCAGTTGTATTAGTTTGGCTGTTCCACTGGGCCAGTTGTATTAGTTTGGCTGTTCCACTGGGCCAGTTGTATTAGTTTGGCCGTTCCACTGGGGCCAGTTTTATCAGTGTGGCTGTTCCACTGGGCCAGTTGTATTAGTTTGGCTGTTCCACTGGGCCAGTTGTATTAGTTTGGCTGTTCCACTGGGCCAGTGGTATTAGTTTGGCTGTTCCACTGGGCCAGTTGTATTAGTTTGGCTGTTCCACTGGGCCAGTTGTATTAGTTTGGCTGTTCCACTGGTCCAGTTGTATTAGTTTGGCTGTTCCACTGGGCCAGTTGTATTAGTTTGGCTGTTCCACTGGGCCAGTTGTATTAGTTTGGCTGTTCCACTGGGCCAGTTGTATTAGTTTGGCCGTTCCACTGGGCCAGTTTTATTAGTTTGGCTGTTCCACTGGGCCAGTTGTATTAGTTTGGCTGTTCCACTGGGCCAGTTGTATTAGTTTGGCTGTTCCACTGGGCCAGTTGTATTAGTTTGGATGTTCCACTGGGCCAGTTTTATTAGTTTGGATGTTCCACTGGGCCAGTTGTATTAGTTTGGCTGTTCCACTGGGCCAGTTGTATTAGTTTGGCTGTTCCACTGGGCCAGTTGTATTAGTTTGGCTGTTCCACTGGGCCAGTTGTATTAGTTTGGCTGTTCCACTGGGCCAGTTTTATTAGTTTGGCCGTTCCAATGGGCCAGTTTTTTCAGTTTGGCCGTTCCACTGGGGCCAGTTTTATCAGTGTGGCCGTTCCACTAGGCCAGTTTTATCAGTTTGGCCGTTCCACTGGGGCCAGTTTTATTAGCACCGATAGGGCTCCATACCCTTCTTCCAGTCCATGCCTGAAGTCCAAATTACATTTACATTTAAGTCATTTAGCAGACGCTCTTATCCACAGCGACTTACAAATTGGTGCATTCACCTTATGACATCCAAATGGCACCCTATTCCGTTTATAGTGCACTGCCACGGTCAAACATAGTGCATTATGAATGCAATAGGCTGTCACTTCGGATGCAAACACTGTGTTGCCAAGAATCGGTGGAGTTATCTCAGTTATCTGAGTTATCTCAGTTAACTCAGTTATCTCAGTTATCTCAGTTATCTGAGTTATCTCAGTTATCTCAGTTAACTCAGTTAACTCAATTATCTCAGTTAACTCAGTTATCTCAGTTATCTCAGTTAACTCAGTTAACTCAGTTAACTCAGTTATCTCAGTTATCTCAGTTAACTCAGTTAACTCAATTATCTCAGTTAACTCAGTTATCTCAGTTATCTCAGTTAACTCCAGAATCGGTGGTTATCTCAGTTATCTCAGTTATCTGAGTTATCTCAGTTATCTCAGTTAACTCAGTTATCTCAGTTATCTCAGTTAACTCAGTTAACTCAATTATCTCAGTTAACTCAGTTATCTCAGTTATCTCAGTTAACTCAGTTAACTCAGTTAACTCAGTTATCTCAGTTATCTCAGTTAACTCAGTTAACTCAATTATCTCAGTTAACTCAGTTATCTCAGTTATCTCAGTTAACTCCAGAATCGGTGGAGTTATCTCAGTTATCTCAGTTATCTCAGTTAACTCAGTTATCTCAGTTATCTCAGTTATCTCAGTTAACTCAGTTAACTCAATTATCTCAGTTAACTCAGTTATCTCAGTTATCTCAGTTAACTCAGTTAACGCAATTATCTCAGTTAACTCAGTTAACTCAATTATCTCAGTTAACTCAGTTATCTCAGTTATCTCAGTTAACTCAGTTAACTCAATTATCTCAGTTAACTCAGTTAACTCAATTATCTCAGTTAACTCAGTTATCTCTCAGTTAACTCAGTTAACTCAGTTAACTCAGTTAATTATCTCAGTTAACTCAGTTAACTTATCTCAGTTAACTCAGTTATCTCAGTTATCTCAGTTAACTCAGTTATCTCAGTTATCTCAGTTATCTCAGTTAACTCAGTTAACTCAATTATCTCAGTTAACTCAGTTATCTCAGTTAACTCAGTTAACGCAATTATCTCAGTTAACTCAGTTAACTCAATTATCTCAGTTAACTCAGTTATCTCAGTTATCTCAGTTAACTCAGTTAACTCAATTATCTCAGTTAACTCAGTTAACTCAATTATCTCAGTTAACTCAGTTATCTCAGTTATCTCAGTTAACTCAGTTAACTCAATTATCTCAGTTAACTCAGTTAACTCAATTATCTCAGTTAACTCAGTTATCTCAGTTATCTCAGTTAACTCAGTTAACTCAGTTATCTCAGTTAACTCAGTTATCTCAGTTATCTCAGTTATCTCAGTTATCTCAGTTATCTCAGGTATCTCAGTTAACTCCAGAATCGGTGGAGTTATCTCAGTTAACTCAGTTCGGTGGAGTTATCTCAGTTAACTCAGTTCGGTGGAGTCTCAGTTATCTCAGTTATCTCTCAAGCCATCAAAACCAGAGTATTTGATTTAAGTGAAGGTCAAATTAACAGTAGAGTCAGTTTACGCAGGACGTATATCAATGTAGATGAATTGATGTTATTGTATTGAGTTTCACCCGCTACCCACTATTTCTCTGGGGTTTGGTAAAACACCAACAACTGTCAAGTCAACTTGTAGCAGTGTACTGTAGCAGTGCAGTATAGCAGTGTACTATTGCAGTGCATTATAGTAGTGTACTATAGCAGTGTACTATAGCAGTGTACTATTGCAGTGCATTATAGTAGTGTACTATAGCAGTGTACTATAGCAGTGTACTATTGCAGTGCATTATAGTAGTGTACTATAGCAGTGTACTATTGCAGTGCATTATAGTAGTGTACTATAGCAGTGTACTATAGCAGTGCAGTATAGCAGTGTACTATAGCAGTGTACTATTGCAGTGCATTATAGTAGTGTACTATAGCAGTGTACTATTGCAGTGCATTATAGTAGTGTACTATAGCAGTGTACTATAGCAGTGCAGTATAGCAGTGTACTATAGCAGTGCATTATAGTAGTGTACTATAGCAGTGTACTATAGCAGTGCAGTATAGCAGTGTACTATTGCAGTGCATTATAGTAGTGTACTATAGCAGTGTACTATAGCAGTGCATTATAGTAGTGTACTATAGCAGTGTACTGTAGCAGTGCAGTATAGCAGTGTAATAATAATAATAATAATAATAATAATAATAATAATAATAATAATAAATAATTGTAATAATAATAATAATAATAATAATAATAATATAATAATAATAATAATAATAATAATAATAATATAATAATAATAATAATAATAATAATAAATAATAATATAATAATAATAATAATAATAATAATAATAATAATAATAATATAATAATAATAATAATAATAATAATAAATAATAATAATAATATAATAATAATAATAATAATAATAATAATATATGCCATTTAGCAGACGCTTTTATCCAAAGCGACTTACAGTCATGTGTGCATACACTCTACGTATGGGTGGTCCCGGGGATCGAACCCACTACCCTGGCGGTACAGGGAGGAGGGCAAAGAGGAGGCAGAGACTGATATTGTTGTGGAGGAAGAGCATCAGCGTAGCCGGGGTATGAAGCAGTGACTGGACTATGATACAGCTCACTTCACTATCAGAGATAGTGTAGTGTACTATAGCAGTGCAGTATAGCAGTGCATTGAGATGAATTATTCCTCTGTATGTATACTAAGTACCCTAACATATTACAAGCCTTCTGCATGCTTATAACAAGTTATAAAATATTATATCTGCCGCCTATAAGTAAAGTGATCCCCCACCCAGCAGGTGTTGATTTAAATGATACATCGTTTACAAAGTTGCTTCTCTTTCTCCTCTGCTGGCCCTGTAGAGCCTGTCAGCTGCAGAGCGGACACACATACATACACTTTAATTGCACACACAGAGATGCATAAAACGCTCTCCCTCGCCCTTCATTTGACAAATCTGACCATAATTCTATCCTCCCGATTCCTGCTTACAAGCAAAAACTAAAGCAGGAAGTACCAGTGACTCGCTCAATATGGAATTGGTCAGATGACGCAGATGCTAAGCTAAAGCACTGTTTTGCTAGCACAGACTGGAATATGTTCCGGGATTCATCCGATGGTCATTGAGGAATTACCCAGGGTTAAGGAATATTGTCTGGAATTACCCAGAGTTGAGGAGTATTGTCAGGAATTACCCAGGGTTGGCTTGTCCAGGGTTGGGGTACCCAGGGGTGGGGAGTATAGGTAGGGACTCTCCTGGAAGAAGCTAGCTAGCTTACAAAGAATAACAACAAAAAATATCTAGTTAACAGAAGAAAGGAAGACAAAATAAGGACAAAAGAAGGACAGAAGAAAAAGGAAAAGAAAGAGGACAACATAGTGAAACAGTCAGCACTTCTATTGCAACTTGTATTTCGTCGTCCTAACGTAGTCTACACTGCTATCTGCCCAGCAGCTAGCCAGCTAGCATACGTCCACCGTCTACCGAATAGCAGCACTGTAGAAACTATTACACTCAACTGAACGACTTGATTAGTGTAGTGTTAGCTAGCTACATAGTTGTCTTTGCTGTCTTCATATCCAAGATAATTGTGTAGTTTAGAGCGTGTAGTCTTAGAGTGATTATCTTAATTTACTGAGGTTAGCTAGCCAGCTATTTGTCGTCCTTAACGTAGGAGACACTGCTAGCTAGCCAACAGCTAGCCAACGTCTACTGAATAGAACTTCCGCACTCAACAACCCGGTCGCATTCCACTTCGCTCCACAGGTAGTATCACATTTTTCATTTCATTTCATTACAGCACAACGGTTTGATTTGTTTGATCGTAGCTAGCTACATAGCTAGCTACATAGCCATCTGTGTATCAAAGATAATCGTTGTCGTTCTTTTAACGCAACGTAACGTAATCAACACTGCTAGCTAGCCAGCTAGCCCCCGAATAGCAGCACTGTAGAAACTATTACACTCAACGGAACAACTTGATTAGTGTAGTGTCAACAACGCAGCCACTGCCAGCTAGCCTACAAAGTCAACAACGCAGCCACTGCCAGCTAGCCTACTTCAGCAGTACTGTATCATTTTAATCATTTTAGTCAATAAGATTCTTGCTACGTAAGCTTAACTTTCTGAACATTTGAGACATGTAGTCCACTTGTCATTCCAATCTCCTTGCATTAGCGTAGCCTCTTCTGTAGCCTGTCAACTATGTGTCTGTCTATCCCTGTTCTCTCCTCTCTGCACAGACCATACAAACGCTCCACACCGCGTGGCCGCTGCCACCCTAATCTGGTGATCCCAGCGCGCACGACCCACGTTGTCATGTTTTGTCATTGATTATCATGCCTTGTCCCTGTTCTTCTCCTTCTATTCGTTTCCCTCTGCTGGTCTTATTAGGTTCTTTCCCTCTTTCTATCCCTCTCTCTCCCCCCTCCCTCTCTCACTCTCCCGCTCTCTCTCTTCTCTCTATCGTTCCGTTCCTGCTCCCAGCTGTTCCTATTCCCCTAATCAATCATTTAGTCTTCCCACACCTGTTCCCGATCCTTTTCCCTGATTAGAGTCCCTATTTCTCTCCTTGTTATTCGTTTCTGCCCTGTCGGTTCCTTGTCTAGAATTCACCGTGCTGTGTTTGTGTATCGCCCTGTCGTGTCGTGTTTTCCTCAGATGCTGCGTGGTGAGCAGGTGTCTGAGTCTGTTTGGTTCAAGTGCCTTCCCGAGGCAACCTGCTGTTCACCTGCTGTTCAAGATCGAGTCTCCAGTTTGTCCTCGTCATTTCGAGTGAAGGTTGTGTATTTTTGATTGTATTTACTTTACTGGATTAAAGACTCTGTTTTCGCCAAGTCGCTTTTGGGTCCTCTTTCACCTGCATGACAGAAGGAACCGACCAAGGAATGGACCCAGCGACTTCAGACGCTCGTTACACTGCCGTCAAGATCCAAGGAGCCATGCTCGGCAGACACGAGCAGGAATTGTCTGCTGCTCGCCATGCCGTGGAGAACCTGGCCGCTCAGGTTTCCGACCTCTCTGGACAGTTCCAGAGTCTTCGTCTCGTGCCACCTGTTACTTCCTGGCCTGCCGAGTCTCCAGAACCTAGGGTTAATAACCCACCTTGCTACTCCGGGCAGCCCACTGAGTGCCGCTCCTTTCTCACGCAGTGTGAGATTGTGTTCTCTCTCCAACCCAACACATACTCTAGAGAGAGAGCTCGGGTTGCTTACGTCATTTCACTCCTTACTGGCCGGGCTCGAGAATGGGGCACAGCTATCTGGGAGGCAAGGGCTGATTGCTCTAACAAGTACCAGAACTTTAAAGAGGAGATGATTCGGGTTTTTGACCGTTCAGTTTTTGGTAGGGAGGCTTCTAGGGCCCTGGCTTCCCTATGCCAAGGTGAACGGTCCATAACGGATTATTCTATTGAGTTTCGCACTCTTGCTGCCTCTAGTGAGTGGAACGAGCCGGCGCTGCTCGCTCGTTTTCTGGAGGGACTCCACGCAGTGGTTAAGGATGAGATTCTCTCCCGGGAGGTTCCTTCAGATGTGGACTCTTTGATTGCTCTCGCCATCCGCATAGAACGACGGGTAGATCTTCGTCACCGGGCTCGTGGAAGAGAGCTCGCATCAACGGTGTTTCCCTGCTCCGCATCGCAACCATCTCCCTCCTCTGGCTCAGAGACTGAGCCCATGCAGCTGGGAGGGATTCGCATCTCGACTAAGGAGAGGGAACGGAGGATCACCAACCGCCTGTGCCTCTATTGCGGAGTTGCTGGACATTTTGTTAATTCATGTCCAGTAAAAGCCAGAGCTCATCTGTAAGCGGAGGGCTACAGGTGAGCGCAACTACTCAAGTCTCTCCATCAAAATCCTGTACTACTTTGTCGGTCCATCTACGCTGGACCGGTTCGGGTGCTACATGTAGTGCCTTGATAGACTCTGGGGCTGAGGGTTGTTTCATGGACGAAGCATGGGTTCGGAAACATGACATTCCTTTCAGAGAGTTAGAGAAGCCTACGCCCATGTTCGCCTTAGATGGTAGTCATCTTCCCAGTATCAGATTTGAGACACTACCTTTAACCCTCACAGTATCTGGTAACCACAGTGAGACTATTTATTTTTTGATTTTTCGTTCACCGTTTACACCTGTTGTTTTGGGTCATCCCTGGCTAGTATGTCATAATCCTTCTATTAATTGGTCTAGTAATTCTATCCTATCCTGGAACGTTTCTTGTCATGTGAAGTGTTTAATGTCTGCCATCCCTCCCGTTTCTTCTGTCCCTACTTCTCAGGAGGAACCTGGCGATTTGACAGGAGTGCCGGAGGAATATCATGATCTGCGCACGGTCTTCAGTCGGTCCCGAGCCAACTCCCTTCCTCCTCACCGGTCGTATGATTGTAGTATTGATCTCCTTCCGGGGACCACTCCTCCTCGGGGTAGACTATACTCTCTGTCGGCTCCCGAACGTAAGGCTCTCGAGGATTATTTGTCTGTGTCTCTTGACGCCGGTACCATAGTGCCTTCTTCCTCTCCGGCCGGGGCGGGGTTCTTTTTTTGTTAAGAAGAAGGACGGTACTCTGCGCCCCTGCGTGGATTATCGAGGGCTGAATGACATAACGGTTAAGAATCGTTATCCGCTTCCCTTATGTCATCAGCCTTCGAGATTCTGCAGGGAGCCAGGTGCTTTACTAAGTTGGACCTTCGTAACGCTTACCATCTCGTGCGCATCAGAGAGGGGGACGAGTGGAAAACGGCGTTTAACACTCCGTTAGGGCATTTTGAGTACCGGGTTCTGCCGTTTGGTCTCGCCAATGCGCCAGCTGTTTTTCAGGCATTAGTTAATGATGTTCTGAGAGACATGCTGAACATTTTTGTTTTTGTCTATCTTGACGATATCCTGATTTTTTCTCCGTCACTCGAGATTCATGTTCAGCACGTTCGACGTGTTCTACAGCGCCTTTTAGAGAATTGTCTCTACGTAAAGGCTGAGAAGTGCTCTTTTCATGTCTCCTCCGTTACTTTTCTCGGTTCCGTTATTTCCGCTGAAGGCATTCAGATGGATTCCGCTAAGGTCCAAGCTGTCAGTGATTGGCCCGTTCCAAGGTCACGTGTCGAGTTGCAGCGCTTTTTAGGTTTCGCTAATTTCTATCGGCGTTTCATTCGTAATTTCGGTCAAGTTGCTGCCCCTCTCACAGCTCTTACTTCTGTCAAGACGTGTTTTAAGTGGTCCGGTTCCGCCCAGGGAGCTTTTGATCTTCTAAAAGAACGTTTTACGTCCGCTCCTATCCTCGTTACTCCTGACGTCACTAGACAATTCATTGTCGAGGTTGACGCTTCAGAGGTAGGCGTGGGAGCCATTCTATCCCAGCGCTTCCAGTCTGACGATAAGGTTCATCCTTGCGCTTATTTTTCTCATCGCCTGTCGCCATCTGAGCGCAACTATGATGTGGGTAACCGTGAACTGCTCGCCATCCGCTTAGCCCTAGGCGAATGGCGACAGTGGTTGGAGGGGGCGACCGTTCCTTTTGTCGTTTGGACAGACCATAAGAACCTTGAGTACATCCGTTCTGCCAAACGACTTAATGCCCGTCAAGCTCGTTGGGCGTTGTTTTTCGCTCGTTTCGAGTTTGTGATTTCTTACCGTCCGGGTAGCAAGAACACCAAGCCTGATGCCTTATCCCGTCTGTTTAGTTCTTCTGTGGCTTCTACTGATCCCGAGGGGATTCTTCCTTATGGGCGTGTTGTCGGGTTAACAGTCTGGGGAATTGAAAGACAGGTTAAGCAAGCACTCACGCACACTGCGCCGCCGCGCGCTTGTCCTAGTAACCTCCTTTTCGTTCCTGTTTCCACTCGTCTGGCTGTTCTTCAGTGGGCTCACTCTGCCAAGTTAGCTGGTCATCCCGGTGTTCGAGGCACTCTTGCGTCTATTCGCCAGCGCTTTTGGTGGCCGACTCAGGAGCGTGACACGCGCCGTTTCGTGGCTGCTTGTTCGGACTGCGCGCAGACTAAGTCGGGTAACTCTCCTCCTGCCGGTCGTCTCAGACCGCTCCCCATTCCTTCTCGACCATGGTCTCACATCGCCCTAGACTTCATTACCGGTCTGCCTTTGTCTGCGGGGAAGACTGTGATTCTTACGGTTGTCGATAGGTTCTCTAAGGCGGCACATTTCATTCCCCTCGCTAAACTTCCTTCCGCTAAGGAGACGGCACAAATCATTATCGAGAATGTATTCAGAATTCATGGCCTCCCGTTAGACGCCGTTTCAGACAGAGGCCCGCAATTCACGTCACAGTTTTGGAGGGAGTTCTGTCGTTTGATTGGTGCGTCCGTCAGTCTCTCTTCCGGGTTTCATCCCCAGTCTAACGGTCAAGCAGAGAGGGCCAATCAGACGATTGGTCGCATACTACGCAGCCTTTCTTTCAGAAACCCTGCGTCTTGGGCAGAACAGCTCCCCTGGGCAGAATACGCTCACCCGCTTCCTTCGTCTGCTACCGGGTTATCTCCGTTTCAGAGTAGTCTGGGTTACCAGCCTCCTCTGTTCTCATCCCAGCTTGCCGAGTCCAGCGTTCCCTCCGCTCAAGCGTTTGTCCAACGTTGTGAGCGCACCTGGAGGAGGGTGAGGTCTGCACTTTGCCGTTACAGGGCACAGACTGTGAGAGCCGCCAATAAACGCAGGATTAAGAGTCCAAGGTATTGTTGCGGCCAGAGAGTGTGGCTTTCCACTCGCAACCTTCCTCTTACGACAGCTTCTCGTAAGTTGACTCCGCGGTTCATTGGTCCGTTCCGTGTCTCCCAGGTCGTCAATCCTGTCGCTGTGCGACTGCTTCTTCCGCGACATCTTCGTCGCGTCCATCCTGTCTTCCATGTCTCCTGTGTCAAGCCCTTTCTTCGCACTCCCGTTCGTCTTCCCTCCCCTCCCGTCCTTGTCGAGAGCGCACCTATTTACAAGGTACATAAGATCATGGACATGCGTTCTCGGGGACGGGGTCACCAATACTTAGTGGATTGGGAGGGTTACGGTCCTGAGGAGAGGAGTTGGGTTCCGTCTCGGGACGTGCTGGACCGTTCACTCATTGATGATTTCCTCCGTTGCCGCCAGGATTCCTCCTCGAGTGCGCCAGGAGGCGCTCGGTGAGTGGGGGGTACTGTCATGTTTTGTCATTGATTATCATGCCTTGTCCCTGTTCTTCTCCTTCTATTCGTTTCCCTCTGCTGGTCTTATTAGGTTCTTTCCCTCTTTCTATCCCTCTCTCTCCCCCTCCCTCTCTCACTCTCCCGCTCTCTCTTCTCTCTATCGTTCCGTTCCTGCTCCCAGCTGTTCCTATTCCCCTAATCAATCATTTAGTCTTCCCACACCTGTTCCCGATCCTTTTCCCTGATTAGAGTCCCTATTTCTCTCCTTGTTATTCGTTTCTGCCCTGTCGGTTCCTTGTCTAGAATTCACCGTGCTGTGTTTGTGTATCGCCCTGTCGTGTCGTGTTTTCCTCAGATGCTGCGTGGTGAGCAGGTGTCTGAGTCTGTTTGGTTCAAGTGCCTTCCCGAGGCAACCTGCTGTTCACCTGCTGTTCAAGATCGAGTCTCCAGTTTGTCCTCGTCATTTCGAGTGAAGGTTGTGTATTTTTGATTGTATTTACTTTACTGGATTAAAGACTCTGTTTTCGCCAAGTCGCTTTTGGGTCCTCTTTCACCTGCATGACACACGTGGAGTTCCAGGTCTCCGGTAGCCTCTGGAACTGCCGATCTGCAGCCAACAAGGCAGAGTTCATCTCAGCCTATGCCTCCCTCCAGTCCCTCGACTTCTTGGCACTGACAGAAACATGGATCACCACAGATAACACTGCTACTCCTACTGCTCTCTCTTCGTCCGCCCACGTGTTCTCGCACACCCCGAGAGCTTCTGGTCAGCGGGGTGGTGGCATCGGGATCCTTATCTCTCCCAAGTGGTCATTCTCTCTTTCTCCCCTTACCCATCTGTCTATCGCCTCCTTTGAATTTCATGCTGTCACAGTTACCAGCCCTTTCAAGCTTAACATCCTTATCATTTATCGCCCTCCAGGTCCCCTCGGAGAGTTCATCAATGAGCTTGATGCCTTGATAAGCTCCTTTCCTGAGGACGGCTCACCTATCACAGTTCTGGGTGACTTTAACCTCCCCACGTCTACCTTTGACTCATTCCTCTCTGCCTCCTTCTTTCCACTCCTCTCCTCTTTTGACCTCACCCTCTCACCTTCCCCCCCTACTCACAAGGCAGGCAATACGCTCGACCTCATCTTTACTAGATGCTGTTTTTCCACTAACCTCATTGCAACTCCCCTCCAAGTCTCCGACCACTACCTTGTATCCTTTTCCCTCTCGCTCTCATCCAACACTTCCCACACTGCCCCTACTCGGATGGTATCGCGCCGTCCCAACCTTCGCTCTCTCTCCCCGCTACTCTCTCCTCTTCCATCCTATCATCTCTTCCCTCTGCTCAAACCTTCTCCAACCTATCTCCTGATTCTGCCTCCTCAACCCTCCTCTCCTCCCTTTCTGCATCCTTTGACTCTCTATGTCCCCTATCTTCCAGGCCGGCTCGGTCCTCCCCTCCCGCTCCGTGGCTTGACGACTCATTGCGAGCTCACAGAACAGGGCTCCGGGCAGCCGAGCGGAAATGGAGGAAAACTCGCCTCCCTGCGGACCTGGCATCCTTTCACTCCCTCCTCTCTACATTTTCCTCCTCTGTCTCTGCTGCTAAAGCCACTTTCTACCACTCTAAATTCCAAGCATCTGCCTCTAACCCTAGGAAGCTCTTTGCCACCTTCTCCTCCCTCCTGAATCCTCCTCCCCCTCCCCCTCCTCCCTCTCTGCAGATGACTTCGTCAACCATTTTGAAAAGAAGGTCGACGACATCCGATCCTCGTTTGCTAAGTCAAACGACACCGCTGGTTCTGCTCACAGTGCCCTACCCTGTGCTCTGACCTCTTTCTCCCCTCTCTCTCCAGATGAAATCTCGTGTCTTGTGACGGCCGGCCGCCCAACAACCTGCCCGCTTGACCCTATCCCCTCCTCTCTTCTCCAGACCATTTCCGGAGACCTTCTCCCTTACCTCACCTCGCTCATCAACTTATCCCTGACCACTGGCTACGTCCCTTCCGTCTTCAAGAGAGCGAGAGTTGCACCCCTTCTGAAAAAACCTACACTCGATCCCTCCGATGTCAACAACTACAGACCAGTATCCCTTCTTTCTTTTCTCTCCAAAACTCTTGAACGTGCCGTCCTTGGTCAGCTCTCCCGCTATCTCTCTCAGAATGACCTTCTTGATCCAAATCAGTCAGGTTTCAAGACTAGTCATTCAACTGAGACTGCTCTTCTCTGTATCACGGAGGCGCTCCGCACCGCTAAAGCTAACTCTCTCTCCTCTGCTCTCATCCTTCTAGACCTATCGGCTGCCTTCGATACTGTGAACCATCAGATCCTCCTCTCCACCCTCTCCGAGTTGGGCATCTCCGGCGTGGCCCACGCTTGGATTGCGTCCTACCTGACAGGTCGCTCCTACCAGGTGGCGTGGCGAGAATCTGTCTCCTCACCATGCGCTCTCACCACTGGTGTCCCCCAGGGCTCTGTTCTAGGCCCTCTCCTATTCTCGCTATACGCCAAGTCACTTGGCTCTGTCATAACCTCACATGGTCTCTCCTATCATTGCTATGCAGACGACACACAATTAATCTTCTCCTTTCCCCCTTCTGATGACCAGGTGGCGAATCGCATCTCTGCATGTCTGGCAGACATATCAGTGTGGATGACGGATCACCACCTCAAGCTGAACCGGCAAGACGGAGCTGCTCTTCCTCCCGGGGAAGGACTGCCCGTTCCATGATCTCGCCATCACGGTTGACAACTCCATTGTGTCCTCCTCCCAGAGTGCTAAGAACCTTGGCGTGATCCTGGACAACACCCTGTCGTTCTCAACTAACATCAAGGCGGTGGCCCGTTCCTGTAGGTTCATGCTCTACAACATCCGCAGAGTACGACCCTGCCTCACACAGGAAGCGGCACAGGTCCTAATCCAGGCACTTGTCATCTCCCGTCTGGATTACTGCAACTCGCTGTTGGCTGGGCTCCCTGCCTGTGCCATTAAACCCCTACAACTCATCCAGAACGGCGCAGCCTGTCTAGTGTTCAACCTTCCCAAGTTCTCTCACGTCACCCCGCTCCTCCGCTCTCTCCACTGGCTTCCAGTTGAAGCTCGCATCCGCTACAAGACCATGGTGCTTGCCTACGGAGCTGTGAGGGGAACGGCACCTCAGTACCTCCAGGCTCTGATCAGGCCCTACACCCAAATAAGGGCACTGCGTTCATCCACCTCTGGCCTGCTCGCCTCCCTACCACTGAGGAAGTACAGTTCCCGCTCAGCCCAGTCAAAACTGTTCGCTGCTCTGGCTCCCCAATGGTGGAACAAACTCCCTCACGACGCCAGGACAGCGGAGTCAATCACCACCTTCCGGAGACACCTGAAACCCCACCTCTTTAAGGAATACCTAGGATAGGATAAAGTAATCCTTCTCACCCCCCCCCTTAAAATATGTAGATGCACTATTGTAAAGTGGCTGTTCCACTGGATGTCATAAGGTGAATGCACCAATTTGTAAGTCGCTCTGGATAAGAGCGTCTGCTAAATGACTTAAATGTAATATAAATGAGTATTGTCAGGAATTACCCAGGGGTGGGGAGTATTGTCAGGAATTACCCAGGGTTGGGAAGTATTGTCAGGAATTACCCAGGGTTGGGGAGTATTGTCAGGAATTACCCAGGGTTGAGGAGTATTGTCAGGAATTACCCAGGGTTGAGGAGTATTGTCAGGAATTACCCAGGGTTGAAGAATATTGTCAGGAATTACCCAGGGTTGAGGAGTAATTGTCAGGAATTACCCAGGGTTAGGGAGTATTGTCGGGAATTACCCAGGCTTAAGGAGTATTGTAAGGAATTACCCAGGGTTGGCTTGTCCAGGGTTGGGGTACCCAGGGGTGGGGAGTATTGTCAGGAATTACCCAGGGTTGAGGAGTAATTGTCAGGAATTACCCAGGGTTAAGGAGTATTGTCAGGAATTACCCAGGGTTGGGGAGTATTGTCAGGAATTACCCAGGGTTGGGGAGTATTGTCAGGAATTACCCAGGGTTGGGGAGTATTGTCAGGAATTACCCAGGGTTGAGGAGTATTGTCAGGAATTACCCAGGGTTGGGGAGTATTGTCAGGAATTACCCAGGGTTGGGAAGTATTGTCAGGAATTACCCAGGGTTGGGGAGTATTGTCAGGAATTACACAGGGTTGGGGAGTATTGTCAGGAATTACCCAGGGTTGAGGAGTATTGTCAGGAATTACCCAGGGTTGAGGAGTATTGTCAGGAATTACCCAAGGTTGGGGAGTATTGTCAGGAATTACCCAGGGTTGGGAAGTATTGCCAGGAATTACCCAGGGTTGGGGAGTATTGTCAGGAATTACCCAGGGTTGGGGAGTATTGTCAGGAATTACCCAGGGTTGGGGAGTATTGTCAAGAATTACCCAGGGTTGGGGAGTAATTGTCAGGAATTACCCAGGGTTGGGGAGTAATTGTCAGGAATTACCCAGGGTTAAGGAGTATTGTCAGGAATTACCCAGGGTTAAGGAGTATTGTCAGGAATTGCCCAGGGTTGAGGAATATTGTCAGGAATTACCCAGGGTTGAGGAGTAATTGTCAGGAATTACCCAGGGTTGGGGAGTATTGTCGGGAATTACCCAGGGTTAAGGAGTATTGTAAGGAATTACCCAGGGTTGAGGACTATTGTCAGGAATTACCCAGGGTTGGGGAGTATTGTCTGGAATTACCCAGGGTTGAGGAATATTTTCTGGAATTACCCAGGGTTGAGGAGTAATTGTCAGGAATTACCCAGGGTTAAGGAGTATTGTAAGGAATTACCCAGGGTTGGCTTGTCCAGGGTTGGGGTACCCAGGGGTGGGGAGTATTGTCAGGAATTACCCAGGGTTGAGGAGTATTGTCAGGAATTACCCAGGGTTGGTGAGTATTGTCAGGAATTACCCAGGGTTGGGAAGTATTGTCAGGAATTACCCAGGGTTGGGGAGTATTGTCAGGAATTACCCAGGGTTGGGGAGTATTGTCAGGAATTACCCAGGGTTGGGGAGTATTGTCAAGAATTACCCAGGGTTGGGGAGTATTGTCAGGAATTACCCAGGGTTGGGGAGTATTGTCAGGAATTACCCAGGGTTGGGGAGTATTGTCAGGAATTACCCAGGGTTGAGGAGTATTGTCAGGAATTACCCAGGGTTGGGGAGTAATTGTCAGGAATTACCCAGGGTTAAGGAGTATTGTCAGGAATTACCCAGGGTTAAGGAGTATTGTCAGGAATTACCCAGGGTTGAGGAGTATTGTCAGGAATTACCCAGGGTTGAGGACTATTGTCAGGAATGACCCAGGGTTGGGGAGTATTGTCAGGAATTACCCAGGGTTGAGGAGTATTGTCAGGAATTACCCAGGGTTGGGGAGTATTGTCAGGAATTACCCAGGGTTGGGAAGTATTGTCAGGAATTACCCAGGGTTGGGGAGTATTGTCAGGAATTACCCAGGGTTGGGGAGTATTGTCAGGAATTACCCAGGGTTGAGGAGTATTGTCAGGAATTACCCAGGGTTGAGGAGTATTGTCAGGAATTACCCAGGGTTGGGGAGTATTGTCAGGAATTACCCAGGGTTGGGAAGTATTGTCAGGAATTACCCAGGGTTGGGGAGTATTGTCAGGAATTACCCAGGGTTGGGGAGTAATTGTCAGGAATTACCCAGGGTTGAGGAGTATTGTCAGGAATTACCCAGGGTTGAGGAGTATTGTCAGGAATTACCCAGGGTTGAGGAGTATTGTCTGGAATTACCCAGGGTTGGGAAGTATTGTCTGGAATTACCCAGGGTTGAGGAATATTTTCTGGAATTACCCAGGGTTGAGGAGTATTGTCAGGAATTACCCAGGGTTGAAGAATATTGTCAGGAATTACCCTGGGTTGGGGAGTATTGTCAGGAATTACCCAGGGTTGAAGAATATTGTCAGGAATTACCCAGGGTTGAGGAGTAATTGTCAGGAATTACCCAGGGTTGGGGAGTATTGTCGGGAATTACCCAGGGTTAAGGAGTATTGTAAGGAATTACCCAGGGTTGGGGAGTAATTGTCAGGAATTACCCAGGGTTAAGGAGTATTGTCAGGAATTGCCCAGGGTTGGGGAGTATTGTCAGGAATTACCCAGGGTTGAGGACTATTGTCAGGAATTACCCAGGGTTGGGGAGTATTGTCAGGAATTACCCAGGGTTGGGGAGTATTGTCTGGAATTACCCAGGGTTGAGGAATATTTTCTGGAATTACCCAGGGTTGAGGAGTATTGTCAGGAATTACCCAGGGTTGAAGAATATTGTCAGGATTTACCCAGGGTTGGGGATTATTGTCAGGAATTACCCAGGGTTGAAGAATAATGTCAGGAATTACCCAGGGTTGAGGAGTAATTGTCAGGAATTACCCAGGGTTGGGGAGTATTGTCGGGAATTACCCAGGGTTACGGAGTATTGTAAGGAATTACCCAGGGTTGGCTTGTCCAGGGTTGGGGTACCCAGGGGTGGGGAGTATTGTCAGGAATTACCCAGAGTTGAAGAGTAATTGTCAGGAATTACCCAGGGTTGAGGAGTAATTGTCAGGAATTACCCAGGGTTAAGGAGTATTGTTAGGAATTACCCAGGGTTAAGGAGTATTGTCAGGAATTACACAGGGTTGAGGAGTATTGTCAGGAATTACCCAGGGTTGGGGAGTATTGTCAGGAATTACCCAGGGTTGGGAAGTATTGTCAGGAATTCCCCAGGGTTGGGGAGTATTGTCAGGAATTACCCAGGGTTGGGGAGTATTGTCAGGAATTACCCAGGGTTGAGGAGTATTGTCAGGAATTACCCAGGGTTGAGGAGTATTGTCAGGAATTGCCCAGGGTTGGCTTGTCCAAGGTTGGGGTACCCAGGGGTGGGGAGTATTGTCAGGAATTACCCAGGGTTGAGGAGTATTGTCAGGAATTACCCAGGGTTGGGGAGTATTGTCAGGAATTACCCAGGGTTGGAGAGTATTGTCAGGAATTACCCAGGGTTGGGGAGTATTGTCAGGAATTACCCAGGGTTGGGGAGTACTGTCAAGAATTACCCAGGGTTGAGGAGTAATTGTCAGGAATTACCCAGGGTTGGTGAGTATTGTCAGGAATTACCCAGGGTTGGGAAGTATTGTCAGGAATTACCCAGGGTTGGGGAGTATTGTCAGGAATTACCCAGGGTTGGGGAGTATTGTCAGGAATTACCCAGGGTTGGGGAGTATTGTCAAGAATTACCCAGGGTTGGGGAGTATTGTCAGGAATTACCCAGGGTTGGGGAGTATTGTCAGGAATTACCCAGGGTTGGGGAGTATTGTCAAGAATTACCCAGGGTTGAGGAGTAATTGTCAGGAATTACCCAGGGTTGGGGAGTAATTGTCAGGAATTACCCAGGGTTAAGGAGTATTGTCAGGAATTACCCAGGGTTGGGGAGTATTGTCAGGAATTACCCAGGGTTGGGGAGTATTGTCAGGAATTACCCAGGGTTGGGGAGTATTGTCAGGAATTACCCAGGGTTGGGAAGTATTGTCAGGAATTACCCAGGGTTGGGAAGTATTGTCAGGAATTACCCAGGGTTGGGGAGTATTGTCAGGAATTACCCAGGGTTGAGGAGTATTGTCAGGAATTACCCAGGGTTGGGGAGTATTGTCAGGAATTACCCAGGGTTGGGAAGTATTGTCAGGAATTACCCAGGGTTGGGGAGTATTGTCAGGAATTACCCAGGGTTGGGGAGTATTGTCAGGAATTACCCAGGGTTGAGGAGTATTGTCAGGAATTACCCAGGGTTGAGGAGTATTGTCAGGAATTACCCAGGGTTGGGGAGTATTGTCAGGAATTACCCAGGGTTGAGGAGTATTGTCAGGAATTACCTAGGGTTGAGGAGTATTGTCAGGAATTACCCAGGGTTGGGAAGTATTGTCTGGAATTACCCAGGGTTGAGGAATATTTTCTGGAATTACCCAGGGTTGAGGAGTATTGTCAGGAATTACCCAGGGTTGAAGAATATTGTCAGGAATTACCCTGGGTTGGGGAGTATTGTCAGGAATTACCCAGGGTTGAAGAATATTGTCAGGAATTACCCAGGGTTGAGGAGTAATTGTCAGGAATTACCCAGGGTTGGGGAGTATTGTCGGGAATTACCCAGGGTTAAGGAGTATTGTAAGGAATTACCCAGGGTTGGGGAGTAATTGTCAGGAATTACCCAGGGTTAAGGAGTATTGTCAGGAATTGCCCAGGGTTGGGGAGTATTGTCAGGAATTACCCAGGGTTGAGGACTGTTGTCAGGAATTACCCAGGGTTGGGGAGTATTGTCTGGAATTACCCAGGGTTGAGGAATATTTTCTGGAATTACCCAGGGTTGAGGAGTATTGTCAGGAATTACCCAGGGTTGAAGAATATTGTCAGGAATTACCCAGGGTTGGGGAGTATTGTCAGGAATTACCCAGGGTTGAGGAGTAATTGTCAGGAATTACCCAGGGTTGGGGAGTATTGTCGGGAATTACCCAGGGTTAAGGAGTATTGTAAGGAATTACCCAGGGTTGGCTTGTCCAGGGTTGGGGTACCCAGGGGTGGGGAGTATTGTCAGGAATTACCCAGGGTTGAAGAGTAATTGTCAGGAATTACCCAGGGTTGAGGAGTAATTGTCAGGAATTACCCAGGGTTAAGGAGTATTGTCAGGAATTACCCAGGGTTAAGGAGTATTGTCAGGAATTACACAGGGTTGAGGAGTATTGTCAGGAATTACCCAGGGTTGGGGAGTATTGTCAGGAATTACCCAGGGTTGGGAAGTATTGTCAGGAATTACCCAGGGTTGGGGAGTATTGTCAGGAATTACCCAGGGTTGGGGAGTATTGTCAGGAATTACCCAGGGTTGAGGAGTATTGTCAGGAATTACCCAGGGTTGAGGAGTATTGTCAGGAATTGCCCAGGGTTGGCTTGTCCAGGGTTGGGGTACCCAGGGGTGGGGAGTATTGTCAGGAATTACCCAGGGTTGAGGAGTATTGTCAGGAATTACCCAGGGTTGGGGAGTATTGTCAGGAATTACCCAGGGTTGGGGAGTATTGTCAGGAATTACCCAGGGTTGGGGAGTATTGTCAGGAATTACCCAGGGTTGGGGAGTACTGTCAAGAATTACCCAGGGTTGAGGAGTAATTGTCAGGAATTACCCAGGGTTGGGGAGTAATTGTCAGGAATTACCCAGGGTTGGGGAGTATTGTCAAGAATTACCCAGGGTTGAGGAGTAATTGTCAGGAATTACCCAGGGTTGGGGAGTAATTGTCAGGAATTACCCAGGGTTAAGGAGTATTGTCAGGAATTACCCAGGGTTAATGAGTAATTGTCAGGAATTACCCAGGGTTGGGGAGTAATTGTCAGGAATTACCCAGGCTTAAGGAGTATTGTCAGGAATTACCCAGGGTTGGGAAGTATTGTCAGGAATTACCCAGGGTTGGGGAGTATTGTCAGGAATTACCCAGGGTTGGGGAGTAATTGTCAGTAATTACCCAGGGTTAAGGAGTATTGTCAGGAATTACCCAGGGTTGGCTTGTCCAGAGTTGGGGTGCCCAGGGGTGGGGAGTGTTGTCAGGAATACCCAGCGTTGGCTTGTCCAGAGTTGGGGTACCCAGGGTTGGGGTACCCAGGGGTGGGGAGTGTTGTCAGGAATACCCAGGGTTGGCTTGTCCAGAGTTGGGGTACCCAGGGGTGGACAGTGTTGTCAGGAATTACCCGGGGTTGGCTTGTCCAGAGTTGGGGTACCCAGGGGTGGGGAGTGTTGTCAGGAATACCCAGGGTTGGCTTGTCCAGAGTTGGGGTACCCAGGGTTGGGGTACCCAGGGTGTGGGGAGTGTTGTCAGGAATACCCAGGGTTGGGGAGTATTGTCAGGAATACCCAGGGTTGGCTGGTCCAGAGTTGGGGTACCCAGGGGTGGGGAGTGTTGTCAGGAATACCCAGGGTTGGCTTGTCCAGAGTTGGGGTACCCAGGGGTGGGGAGTGTTGTCAGGAATTACCCAGGGTTGGCTTGTCCAGAGTTGGGGTACTCAGGGGTGGGGAGTGTTGTCAGGAATACCCAGGGTTGGCTTGTCCAGAGTTGGGGTACCCAGGGGTCGGGAGTGTTGTCAGGAATACCCAGGGTTGGCTTGTCCAGAGTTGGGGTACCCAGGGGTGGGGAGTGTTGTCAGGAATTACCCAGGGTTGGCTTGTCCAGAGTTGGGGTACCCAGGGGTGGGGAGTGTTGTCAAGAATTACCCAGGGTTGGCTTGTCCAGAGTTGGGGTACCCAGGGGTGGGGAGTGTTGTCAAGAATTACCCAGGGTTGGCTTGTCCAGAGTTGGGGTACCCAGGGGTGGGGAGTGTTGTCAGGAATACCCAGGGTTGGGGAGTATTGTCAGGAATTACCCAGGGTTGGGGAGTACTGTCAAGAATTACCCAGGGTTGAGGAGTAATTGTCAGGAATTACCCAGGGTTGGTGAGTATTGTCAGGAATTACCCAGGGTTGGGAAGTATTGTCAGGAATTACCCAGGGTTGGGGAGTATTGTCAGGAATTACCCAGGGTTGGGGAGTATTGTCAGGAATTACCCAGGGTTGGGGAGTATTGTCAAGAATTACCCAGGGTTGGGGAGTATTGTCAGGAATTACCCAGGGTTGGGGAGTATTGTCAGGAATTACCCAGGGTTGGGGAGTATTGTCAAGAATTACCCAGGGTTGAGGAGTAATTGTCAGGAATTACCCAGGGTTGGGGAGTAATTGTCAGGAATTACCCAGGGTTAAGGAGTATTGTCAGGAATTACCCAGGGTTAAGGAGTATTGTCAGGAATTACCCAGGGTTGAGGAGTATTGTCAGGAATTACCCAGGGTTGAGGACTATTGTCAGGAATTACCCAGGGTTGGGGAGTATTGTCAGGAATTACCCAGGGTTGAGGAGTATTGTCAGGAATTACCCAGGGTTGGGGAGTATTGTCAGGAATTACCCAGGGTTGGGAAGTATTGTCAGGAATTACCCAGGGTTGGGGAGTATTGTCAGGAATTACCCAGGGTTGGGGAGTATTGTCAGGAATTACCCAGGGTTGAGGAGTATTGTCAGGAATTACCCAGGGTTGAGGAGTATTGTCAGGAATTACCCAGGGTTGGGGAGTATTGTCAGGAATTACCCAGGGTTGAGGAGTATTGTCAGGAATTACCTAGGGTTGAGGAGTATTGTCAGGAATTACCCAGGGTTGGGAAGTATTGTCTGGAATTACCCAGGGTTGAGGAATATTTTCTGGAATTACCCAGGGTTGAGGAGTATTGTCAGGAATTACCCAGGGTTGAAGAATATTGTCAGGAATTACCCTGGGTTGGGGAGTATTGTCAGGAATTACCCAGGGTTGAAGAATATTGTCAGGAATTACCCAGGGTTGAGGAGTAATTGTCAGGAATTACCCAGGGTTGGGGAGTATTGTCGGGAATTACCCAGGGTTAAGGAGTATTGTCAGGAATTACCCAGGGTTGGGGAGTATTGTCAGGAATTACCCAGGGTTGAGGAATATTTTCTGGAATTACCCAGGGTTGAGGAATATTGTCTGGAATTACCCAGGGTTGAGGAATATTTTCTGGAATTACCCAGGGTTGAGGAGTATTGTCAGGAATTACCCAGGGTTGAAGAATATTGTCAGGAATTACCCAGGGTTGGGGAGTATTGTCAGGAATTACCCAGGGTTGAGGAGTAATTGTCAGGAATTACCCAGGGTTGGGGAGTATTGTCGGGAATTACCCAGGGTTAAGGAGTATTGTAAGGAATTACCCAGGGTTGGCTTGTCCAGGGTTGGGGTACCCAGGGGTGGGGAGTATTGTCAGGAATTACCCAGGGTTGAAGAGTAATTGTCAGGAATTACCCAGGGTTGAGGAGTAATTGTCAGGAATTACCCAGGGTTAAGGAGTATTGTCAGGAATTACCCAGGGTTAAGGAGTATTGTCAGGAATTACACAGGGTTGAGGAGTATTGTCAGGAATTACCCAGGGTTGGGGAGTATTGTCAGGAATTACCCAGGGTTGGGAAGTATTGTCAGGAATTACCCAGGGTTGGGGAGTATTGTCAGGAATTACCCAGGGTTGGGGAGTATTGTCAGGAATTACCCAGGGTTGAGGAGTATTGTCAGGAATTACCCAGGGTTGAGGAGTATTGTCAGGAATTACCCAGGGTTGGGGAGTATTGTCATGAATTACCCAGGGTTGAGGAGTATTGTCAGGAATTACCTAGGGTTGAGGAGTATTGTCAGGAATTACCCAGGGTTGGGAAGTATTGTCTGGAATTACCCAGGGTTGAGGAATATTTTCTGGAATTACCCAGGGTTGAGGAGTATTGTCAGGAATTACCCAGGGTTGAAGAATATTGTCAGGAATTACCCTGGGTTGGGGAGTATTGTCAGGAATTACCCAGGGTTGAAGAATATTGTCAGGAATTACCCAGGGTTGAGGAGTAATTGTCAGGAATTACCCAGGGTTGGGGAGTATTGTCGGGAATTACCCAGGGTTAAGGAGTATTGTAAGGAATTACCCAGGGTTGGGGAGTAATTGTCAGGAATTACCCAGGGTTAAGGAGTATTGTCAGGAATTGCCCAGGGTTGGGGAGTATTGTCAGGAATTACCCAGGGTTGAGGACTATTGTCAGGAATTACCCAGGGTTGGGGAGTATTGTCTGGAATTACCCAGGGTTGAGGAATATTTTCTGGAATTACCCAGGGTTGAGGAGTATTGTCAGGAATTACCCAGGGTTGAAGAATATTGTCAGGAATTACCCAGGGTTGGGGAGTATTGTCAGGAATTACCCAGGGTTGAGGAGTAATTGTCAGGAATTACCCAGGGTTGGGGAGTATTGTCGGGAATTACCCAGGGTTAAGGAGTATTGTAAGGAATTACCCAGGGTTGGCTTGTCCAGGGTTGGGGTACCCAGGGGTGGGGAGTATTGTCAGGAATTACCCAGGGTTGAAGAGTAATTGTCAGGAATTACCCAGGGTTGAGGAGTAATTGTCAGGAATTACCCAGGGTTAAGGAGTATTGTCAGGAATTACCCAGGGTTAAGGAGTATTGTCAGGAATTACACAGGGTTGAGGAGTATTGTCAGGAATTACCCAGGGTTGGGGAGTATTGTCAGGAATTACCCAGGGTTGGGAAGTATTGTCAGGAATTACCCAGGGTTGGGGAGTATTGTCAGGAATTACCCAGGGTTGGGGAGTATTGTCAGGAATTACCCAGGGTTGAGGAGTATTGTCAGGAATTACCCAGGGTTGAGGAGTATTGTCAGGAATTGCCCAGGGTTGGCTTGTCCAGGGTTGGGGTACCCAGGGGTGGGGAGTATTGTCAGGAATTACCCAGGGTTGAGGAGTATTGTCAGGAATTACCCAGGGTTGGGGAGTATTGTCAGGAATTACCCAGGGTTGGGGAGTATTGTCAGGAATTACCCAGGGTTGGGGAGTATTGTCAGGAATTACCCAGGGTTGGGGAGTACTGTCAAGAATTACCCAGGGTTGAGGAGTAATTGTCAGGAATTACCCAGGGTTGGGGAGTAATTGTCAGGAATTACCCAGGGTTGGGGAGTATTGTCAAGAATTACCCAGGGTTGAGGAGTAATTGTCAGGAATTACCCAGGGTTGGGGAGTAATTGTCAGGAATTACCCAGGGTTAAGGAGTATTGTCAGGAATTACCCAGGGTTAATGAGTAATTGTCAGGAATTACCCAGGGTTGGGGAGTAATTGTCAGGAATTACCCAGGCTTAAGGAGTATTGTCAGGAATTACCCAGGGTTGGGAAGTATTGTCAGGAATTACCCAGGGTTGGGGAGTATTGTCAGGAATTACCCAGGGTTGGGGAGTAATTGTCAGTAATTACCCAGGGTTAAGGAGTATTGTCAGGAATTACCCAGGGTTGGCTTGTCCAGAGTTGGGGTGCCCAGGGGTGGGGAGTGTTGTCAGGAATACCCAGCGTTGGCTTGTCCAGAGTTGGGGTACCCAGGGTTGGGGTACCCAGGGGTGGGGAGTGTTGTCAGGAATACCCAGGGTTGGCTTGTCCAGAGTTGGGGTACCCAGGGGTGGACAGTGTTGTCAGGAATTACCCAGGGTTGGCTTGTCCAGAGTTGGGGTACCCAGGGGTGGGGAGTGTTGTCAGGAATACCCAGGGTTGGCTTGTCCAGAGTTGGGGTACCCAGGGTTGGGGTACCCAGGGTGTGGGGAGTGTTGTCAGGAATACCCAGGGTTGGGGAGTATTGTCAGGAATACCCAGGGTTGGCTGGTCCAGAGTTGGGGTACCCAGGGGTGGGGAGTGTTGTCAGGAATACCCAGGGTTGGCTTGTCCAGAGTTGGGGTACCCAGGGGTGGGGAGTGTTGTCAGGAATTACCCAGGGTTGGCTTGTCCAGAGTTGGGGTACTCAGGGGTGGGGAGTGTTGTCAGGAATACCCAGGGTTGGCTTGTCCAGAGTTGGGGTACCCAGGGGTCGGGAGTGTTGTCAGGAATACCCAGGGTTGGCTTGTCCAGAGTTGGGGTACCCAGGGGTGGGGAGTGTTGTCAGGAATTACCCAGGGTTGGCTTGTCCAGAGTTGGGGTACCCAGGGGTGGGGAGTGTTGTCAAGAATTACCCAGGGTTGGCTTGTCCAGAGTTGGGGTACCCAGGGGTGGGGAGTGTTGTCAAGAATTACCCAGGGTTGGCTTGTCCAGAGTTGGGGTACCCAGGGGTGGGGAGTGTTGTCAGGAATACCCAGGGTTGGGGAGTATTGTCAGGAATTACCCAGGGTTGGGGAGTACTGTCAAGAATTACCCAGGGTTGATGAGTAATTGTCAGGAATTACCCAGGGTTGGTGAGTATTGTCAGGAATTACCCAGGGTTGGGAAGTATTGTCAGGAATTACCCAGGGTTGGGGAGTATTGTCAGGAATTACCCAGGGTTGGGGAGTATTGTCAGGAATTACCCAGGGTTGGGGAGTATTGTCAAGAATTACCCAGGGTTGGGGAGTATTGTCAGGAATTACCCAGGGTTGGGGAGTATTGTCAGGAATTACCCAGGGTTGGGGAGTATTGTCAAGAATTACCCAGGGTTGAGGAGTAATTGTCAGGAATTACCCAGGGTTGGGGAGTAATTGTCAGGAATTACCCAGGGTTAAGGAGTATTGTCAGGAATTACCCAGGGTTAAGGAGTATTGTCAGGAATTACCCAGGGTTGAGGAGTATTGTCAGGAATTACCCAGGGTTGAGGACTATTGTCAGGAATTACCCAGGGTTGGGGAGTATTGTCAGGAATTACCCAGGGTTGAGGAGTATTGTCAGGAATTACCCAGGGTTGGGGAGTATTGTCAGGAATTACCCAGGGTTGGGAAGTATTGTCAGGAATTACCCAGGGTTGGGGAGTATTGTCAGGAATTACCCAGGGTTGGGGAGTATTGTCAGGAATTACCCAGGGTTGAGGAGTATTGTCAGGAATTACCCAGGGTTGAGGAGTATTGTCAGGAATTACCCAGGGTTGGGGAGTATTGTCAGGAATTACCCAGGGTTGAGGAGTATTGTCAGGAATTACCTAGGGTTGAGGAGTATTGTCAGGAATTACCCAGGGTTGGGAAGTATTGTCTGGAATTACCCAGGGTTGAGGAATATTTTCTGGAATTACCCAGGGTTGAGGAGTATTGTCAGGAATTACCCAGGGTTGAAGAATATTGTCAGGAATTACCCTGGGTTGGGGAGTATTGTCAGGAATTACCCAGGGTTGAAGAATATTGTCAGGAATTACCCAGGGTTGAGGAGTAATTGTCAGGAATTACCCAGGGTTGGGGAGTATTGTCGGGAATTACCCAGGGTTAAGGAGTATTGTAAGGAATTACCCAGGGTTGGGGAGTAATTGTCAGGAATTACCCAGGGTTAAGGAGTATTGTCAGGAATTGCCCAGGGTTGGGGAGTATTGTCAGGAATTACCCAGGGTTGAGGACTATTGTCAGGAATTACCCAGGGTTGGGGAGTATTGTCTGGAATTACCCAGGGTTGAGGAATATTTTCTGGAATTACCCAGGGTTGAGGAGTATTGTCAGGAATTACCCAGGGTTGAAGAATATTGTCAGGAATTACCCAGGGTTGGGGAGTATTGTCAGGAATTACCCAGGGTTGAGGAGTAATTGTCAGGAATTACCCAGGGTTGGGGAGTATTGTCGGGAATTACCCAGGGTTAAGGAGTATTGTAAGGAATTACCCAGGGTTGGCTTGTCCAGGGTTGGGGTACCCAGGGGTGGGGAGTATTGTCAGGAATTACCCAGGGTTGAAGAGTAATTGTCAGGAATTACCCAGGGTTGAGGAGTAATTGTCAGGAATTACCCAGGGTTAAGGAGTATTGTCAGGAATTACCCAGGGTTAAGGAGTATTGTCAGGAATTACACAGGGTTGAGGAGTATTGTCAGGAATTACCCAGGGTTGGGGAGTATTGTCAGGAATTACCCAGGGTTGGGAAGTATTGTCAGGAATTACCCAGGGTTGGGGAGTATTGTCAGGAATTACCCAGGGTTGGGGAGTATTGTCAGGAATTACCCAGGGTTGAGGAGTATTGTCAGGAATTACCCAGGGTTGAGGAGTATTGTCAGGAATTGCCCAGGGTTGGCTTGTCCAGGGTTGGGGTACCCAGGGGTGGGGAGTATTGTCAGGAATTACCCAGGGTTGAGGAGTATTGTCAGGAATTACCCAGGGTTGGGGAGTATTGTCAGGAATTACCCAGGGTTGGGGAGTATTGTCAGGAATTACCCAGGGTTGGGGAGTATTGTCAGGAATTACCCAGGGTTGGGGAGTACTGTCAAGAATTACCCAGGGTTGAGGAGTAATTGTCAGGAATTACCCAGGGTTGGGGAGTAATTGTCAGGAATTACCCAGGGTTGGGGAGTATTGTCAAGAATTACCCAGGGTTGAGGAGTAATTGTCAGGAATTACCCAGGGTTGGGGAGTAATTGTCAGGAATTACCCAGGGTTAAGGAGTATTGTCAGGAATTACCCAGGGTTAATGAGTAATTGTCAGGAATTACCCAGGGTTGGGGAGTAATTGTCAGGAATTACCCAGGCTTAAGGAGTATTGTCAGGAATTACCCAGGGTTGGGAAGTATTGTCAGGAATTACCCAGGGTTGGGGAGTATTGTCAGGAATTACCCAGGGTTGGGGAGTAATTGTCAGTAATTACCCAGGGTTAAGGAGTATTGTCAGGAATTACCCAGGGTTGGCTTGTCCAGAGTTGGGGTGCCCAGGGGTGGGGAGTGTTGTCAGGAATACCCAGCGTTGGCTTGTCCAGAGTTGGGGTACCCAGGGTTGGGGTACCCAGGGGTGGGGAGTGTTGTCAGGAATACCCAGGGTTGGCTTGTCCAGAGTTGGGGTACCCAGGGGTGGACAGTGTTGTCAGGAATTACCCAGGGTTGGCTTGTCCAGAGTTGGGGTACCCAGGGGTGGGGAGTGTTGTCAGGAATACCCAGGGTTGGCTTGTCCAGAGTTGGGGTACCCAGGGTTGGGGTACCCAGGGTGTGGGGAGTGTTGTCAGGAATACCCAGGGTTGGGGAGTATTGTCAGGAATACCCAGGGTTGGCTGGTCCAGAGTTGGGGTACCCAGGGGTGGGGAGTGTTGTCAGGAATACCCAGGGTTGGCTTGTCCAGAGTTGGGGTACCCAGGGGTGGGGAGTGTTGTCAGGAATTACCCAGGGTTGGCTTGTCCAGAGTTGGGGTACTCAGGGGTGGGGAGTGTTGTCAGGAATACCCAGGGTTGGCTTGTCCAGAGTTGGGGTACCCAGGGGTCGGGAGTGTTGTCAGGAATACCCAGGGTTGGCTTGTCCAGAGTTGGGGTACCCAGGGGTGGGGAGTGTTGTCAGGAATTACCCAGGGTTGGCTTGTCCAGAGTTGGGGTACCCAGGGGTGGGGAGTGTTGTCAAGAATTACCCAGGGTTGGCTTGTCCAGAGTTGGGGTACCCAGGGGTGGGGAGTGTTGTCAAGAATTACCCAGGGTTGGCTTGTCCAGAGTTGGGGTACCCAGGGGTGGGGGGGTGGGGGGTACCCAGGGGTGTTGTCAGGAATACCCAGGGTTGGGGTACCCAGGGGTGGGGAGTGTTGTCAGGAATACCCAGGGTTGGGGTACCCAGGGGTGGGGAGTGTTGTCAGGAATACCCAGGGTTGGGGTACCCAGGGGTGGGGAGTGTTGTCAGGAATACCCAGGGTTGGGGTACCCAGGGGTGGGGAGTGTTGTCAGGAATACCCAGGGTTGGGGTACCCAGGGGTGGGGAGTGTTGTCAGGAATACCCAGAGTTGGGGTACCCAGGGGTGGGGAGTGTTGTCAGGAATACCCAGGGTTGGGGTACCCAGGGGTGGGGAGTGTTGTCAGGAATACCCAGGGTTGGGGTACTCAGGGGTGGGGAGTGTTGTCAGGAATACCCAGGGTTGGGGTACTCAGGGGTGGGGAGTGTTGTCAGGAATACCCAGGGTTGGGGTACCCAGGGGTGGGGAGTGTTGTCAGGAATACCCAGGGTTGGGGTACCCAGGGGTGGGGAGTGTTGTCAGGAATACCCAGGGTTGGGGTACCCAGGGGTGGGGAGTGTTGTCAGGAATACCCAGGGTTGGGGTACCCAGGGGTGGGGAGTGTTGTCAGGAATGACAAAAACGGTGACGGTATCCATTACTTTACCAGCAAAAATATTTTAAAAACTAGATGATTACTTTGATGGATTACTTTAAATTCAGAAAGGATGTTTGCGAGAAAAAAAAGAGTTGATAATTCTCTGTTTCAATTACATTTTAAAAAAGAGCGTAAGTTTAAGTTTGTCCTTAGTGAGAGTGTGTAAATCTGTCATCTTGGTAAAAGGGTGGCTATTTGAAGAATCTCAAATATAAAATATATTTAGATTTGTTTAACACTTTCTTGGTTACTACATGATTCCATGTGTGTTATTTCAGAGTGATGATGTTTTCACTATTATTCCACCATGTAGAAAGAAAATAGTAAAAATAAAGAAAAATCCCAGAATGAGTAGGTGTGTCCAATCTTTCAACTGCTACTGTATATATGCCGCATGAACTAAGCTTTCTACTACATATAATAATACGATTAAATTATATCTTTACACTAGAAACCAAAGTCCATTGATTCTTGAAGAATTTAACTTCTAAATGCCTTAGGAGTTTAGATCAACTGTTTACACTCCATCAGAACCCAAAATATAAGCTTGTTTTTCTCCAATGTTTCTAAACACTGTAAATGTAACCACACACTGTATATCCTCATAACATGGTTAAAAAACACTAATGTTGATATCATAAATCGTCAGTCCTTACATCCATAGCTCTGTTTGTTAATCTGAGAGTTGGTTACATTCCTCCGGGCCCCCATCCCTCAGCTTTTTACCAAAACAGAGGCGGGGTGAGGGTTTTGTTATTGTTTCATCTGAGGATTTGCCCTTTAGACAGCTGCATATTATCAAGATACCAAAGTGTCACCAACAAAAAGGTAAACAATGGGCCTGTAGCAAATGCAGCAAATATGACATTTATTTTTCACATGTAAATAACACTTTTCAGTATTCAAAAAGCATGCCATTCCATGAGCGCAGCATTTATTTTTCTACTCAAATCAATTTTATTTTGATTTGTTTATTTAATCTTTATTTAACAAGGCAAGTCAGATTCTTATTTACAATGAGGGCATAGCCGGGCCAAACCCTCCCTTAACCCGGACGACGCTGGGCCCAATCAGTCCTCCATGACAGCAAAATCATAAACAACAGAGTAGGGCTGGCTAATAAGTCCTTAGATTTGGTGTCATGCTCAGGTGAAACAATTTGACTAATTAAGTACTTCCATGTTTCCAAGTCCTGTGTTCTGTGTTCTGTGTGGACACCAGGAAGAGTAACATTGAAGGTCAAGGGGTATAACGATGATTGGAATGACTAGAATTCTGCTAGACTGGTTTTTAATGTAAAGATATCATTGAATCATATTATTATATGTAGCAGAAAGTGATATAGGTTAGAAGAAGCCTAAATAACCAACCCATAAAGAAAAATGTAACATCGATATATGGCCAGCTATGTGATCGTTAACATTGATTTATCCTGCAATAGATGTCGTTCAATTGGTAACATACATTTTTGTTGTCTTGTAATGTCTCTTATTAAGGAGATTACGTTGCTGAGTTTGGGGTAATCCAAATGATGAATAAATCTGGATATCTTCCACTACACTACATGATTATATATGATGTTCGACTGACTACATTTCCTCCACTAAACTACATGATTATATGATGTTCGACTGACTACATTTCCTCCACTAAACTACATGATTATATGATGTTCGACTGACTACATTTCTTCCACTAAACTACATGATTATATGATGTTCGACTGACTACATTTCCTCCACTAAACTACATGATTATATGATGTTCGACTGACTACATTTCCTCCACTAAACTACATGATTATATGATGTTCGACTGACTACATTTCTTCCACTAAACTACATGATTATATGATGTTCGACTGACTACATTTCCTCCACTAAACTACATGATTATATGATGTTCGACTGACTACTTTAATGTAAATGTGCCTTATTAAGGTACATGTAGATTACAACTTCTTTTAAAGGACCTTTGCCATGATCACCTCATGAAAGAAGCATTTACCCTATAAGCAGAAGTAGCAGCTTGCAGAAAAACGTTATCTTATTTCTCCTCAGTCACTTTCTACTTTTCTAAAATTAACATGTGTTCTATCCATCTATCTGTACTTACTGCTGTGTGTGCTGAATGTAGTGAATGTTGTCATTAAGAATATTTATATAAAAACAAATCCCTTTTGCATTCAATGAGGATAACATTGAAGTGTTTACCACATCAGTAACCAGCTTCATCGATAAGTGCATTGATGACGTCGTCCCCACAGTGACCATACGTACATACCCCAACCAGAAGCCATGGATTACAGACAACATCCGCACTGAGCTAAAGGCTAGAGGTGCAGCTTTCAAGAAGTGGGCGGAGCCTTATAAGATATCCTGAAATGCCATCCGATAAACCATCAAATAGGAAAATCATCAATACAAGACTAAGATTGAATCCTACTACAATGACTCTGATGCTCATTGGATGTGGCAAGGCTTGCAAACTAACACCGACTACAAAGGGAAGCCCAGCTGCGGGCTTCCCAGTGACACAAGCCTACCAGACGAGCTAAATTACTTCTATGCGTGCTTTGAGGCAAGGTACACTGAATCATGCATGAGAGCACCAGCTGTTCCGGACGACTGTGTGATCATGCTCTCCATAGTTGATGTGAGTAAGAACTTTAGCTTCTTACGGATCATTGGGACGCCAGCGTCTCACCTCGACAACATCCGATGAAATTGCAGAGCGCAAAATACAAATGACAGAAATCGTAATATTAAACATTCATGAAAATACATTTGTCATACATCATTTCAAAGCGTAACTTCGTGTTAATCCAGCCGCGTTGTCAGATTTCAAAAATACTTTACCGCGAAAGCACACCATGCGATTATCTGAGGACAGCGCCCGCGCACAAAAGCATTACATACATTTTACAACCAAGCAGAGGCGTCACGAAAGTCAGAAATAGCGATAAACTAAATAACTTACCTTTGAAGATCTTCATCTGGTTGCAATCACAAGCGTCCCAGTTCGATAAAGTCCTTCTTTATATCCCAAAAAAGTCTGTTTCATTGGCTGCCTAGACTCAGTAATCTACCGGTTTCCCTCGTTCAAAATGCATACAAATGAATCCCGTAAATTACCAATAAACTTCTTCCAAACAATCAATCCTCGGGTACCCAATATGTAAATAAACAATACAATTTAAGATGGAGAATACCGGAGACCATTACTGGAGATAAATAACGGAGAGCTACTGCTCTACTGTCTACTGCTGCTAAGCTTCCCAGTAAAGCAATGAAAAGAATCAAGCATCCCAGAAAAGTGCTCAAAACAGCCCACGTTAACATAAGGAGCTTAAGAAACAAGGTTCATGAAGTCAATCATTTTACTAGTAACAGATGACATTCACATTCTGATCTCTGAAACTCACTTAGTTAATACCTTTGATGATACAGTGGTAGAAATACAAGGTTATAACATCTACAGAAAACACAGAAATTCCAAAGGTGGAGGTGTTGCTGTTTATATTCAGAACCACATTCCTGTAAAGATTAGAGAGGATCTCATTTTAAATACTGTTGAAGTAATATGGCTACAGGTTCATCTGCCTCACCTAAAGCCCATTCTGGTGGGAAGCTGCTATAGACCACCAAGTGCTAACAGTCAGTATCCGGATAACATGTGTGAAATGCTTGATAATGTATGTGATATCAACAGCACAGGAATGAAATCATCCACATGTATTGATCACATCTTTACTAACGCTGCAGAAATGTGCTTTAAAGCAGTATCCAAATCCATAGGATGTAGTGATCACAATATAGTAGCCATATATAGGAAAGCCAAAATTCAAAAGGCTGGGAATAATATAGTGTATAAGAGGTCATACAATATGTTTTGTAGTGATTCCTATGTTGTTGATGTAAAGAATATGTGTTGGTCCGTGGTGTGTAATGAGAAGCAAAACAGACGCTGCTCTTGACACATTTATACAATTGCTTATTCCAGTTACTAATAAGCAATGCACCCATTAAGAAAATTACTGTAAAATAAAAGCTATTAAATCCCTTTCAATTGATGATGAATTGAAAAATGGTATGGTTGAGTGAGATGAAGCAATAGGAATGGCAAATAAGTCTGGCTGTCCAACCGATTGGCAAACGTACTACAAATTGAGAAATCATGTCACTGAAACTGAATAAAAAGAAGAAACTACACTATGAAACAGATGACAAAGAATGATAATAAAAAGCTTTTTATTATTTTATAAATTACACACACAAGTTTACATGGATGTGGTATTGTAAATATGTAAAAGTGGAGTCGTGGCCTGAGGGAATTTACTAAATGTATCGTGTTATGAAATGTAAGAGCTAATGGGGATCGTTAATAAATAAATACAAACACAAAAATGAAGATAAAGGAGCTGATCTCCAGGAAAAGGAGAGCCAGGCAGATCGAGAACTTAAAGTTCCTTGGTGTCCATATCATCAACAAAGATTCATGGTCCAAACATACCAAAGTAATTATTTGTTACTTTAAATATTTGTTATTTGTTACATTTATTTATTTGTTATTTTTTGTTGTTGGTATTTTTCTTAAAAATGCATTGTTGGTTAAGGGCTTGTAAGTTAAAATTTCACTGTAAGGTCTAAGGTCTGTTGTATTCGGCACATGCGACGAATAAAATTTGATTTGATTTGACACACGCATATATTCTGCAGAGTAGACAGTGACACACCATCCATGTGTGTCACATTCAGAAATACAACATCAATGTTTAAAAATTACAACCAACCAACGGCCAATGGCAGGCGTAGATCATCAAATTGGCCAGCACTCTACTGCACGAGTCTGGGTGCTTTCATTATTGACCATCATGATGGAGAGGGATGGAGATGGAGAAAGAGAGAGAGAGAGAGAGAGAGAGAGAGAGAGAGAGAGAGAGAGAGAGAGAGAGAGAGAGAGAGAGAGAGAGAGAGAGAGAGAGAGAGAATGAGAGAGAGAGAGAGAATGAGAGAGAGAGAGAGAGAGAGAGAGAGAGAGAGAGAGAGAGAGAGAGAGAGAGAGAGAGAGAGAGAGAGAGAGAGAGAGAGAGAGAGAGAGGGAGAGAGAGAGAGAGAGAGAGAATGAGAGAGAGAGAGAGAATGAGAGAGAGAGAGTTGGAGAGAGAGAGAGAGAGAGAGAGAGAGAGAGAGAGAGAGAGAGAGAGAGAGAGAGAGAGAGAGAGAGAGAGAGAGAGAGAGAGAGACAGAGAGACAGATAGACAGAGAGACAGAGAGATGAAAAGCGAGAGCGAGATAGAGATAGAGATGGAAAGAGAGAGCGAGAGAGAGAGAGAGAGAGAGAGAGAGAGAGAGAGAGAGAGAGAGAGAGAGAGAGAGAGAGAGAGAGAGAGAGAGAGAGAGAGTTGGAGAGATCTAGAGATGAGAGAGAGAGAGAGAGAGAGAGAGAGAGAGAGAGAGAGAGAGAGATAGAGAGAGAGATGTAAAAAGAGAGCGAGATAGAGATAGACATGAAAAGAGAGAGCGAGAGAAATGAAAAGAGAGAGAGAGAGAGAAAGAGATAGAGATATAGTGATGAAAAGAGAGAGAGAGAAAGAGGTGGAAGCCACATTTATCCTCTCTGATTGGTATCTCCCAAATAAGCATGGCAGACGTGAAATCTTTTCAGAGAAAATTGTTGAAGACATCTGGCGATGCTTTCTCCTCCCCTGACGCAACTCTGATGTGCAAGTGAACATCCCTCTGGATAGGTTGGCATGGTAACCCCTAACTGCTATTCACCGCTGGTGCTAGCTAAAAGCTTTAGGGCCTAGTTGAAAATCCATTTGGACCGCTATACCTGAGTGACTGTAGTCGTTGTCTCCCCCATCCTCAAGCTGAAGGTGCTGTAAATCTTTATGCAAGAAGAGAGATGTTTTTTTTTGTGTGTGAATAAATCAATGGTAGTTTGACGGTTTGTTTTCTTTGTTGAAGAATTGTTAGTGATGGTTAGAACATGATGATGGCGTCCTGGCAGTTTTACTGCTATGCCTGGTAAATGTTATACCAATTTTATCATCTTAAATAAATCCCCCCTAGATTCGATTGACACACCTGTGTGTCACAAGGTGTCATCATTTTTAATATTGAAAAGCTCTCTGTGTGTGTTTATACTAGAGACTTACCGATGCTTGTAGCGGCTGCGGCTCAATCCCCTCTTTCTGCCGATATAACATGGAGTTTTGTGTGTTTATACTAGAGACTTACCGATGCTTGTAGCGGCTGCGGCTCAATCCCCTCTTTCTCCCGATATAACATGGAGTTTTGTGTGTTTATACTAGAGACTTACCGATGCTTGTAGCGGCTGCGGCTCAATCCCCTCTTTCTCCCGATATAACATGGAGTTTTGTGTGTTTATACTAGAGACTTACCGATGCTTGTAGCGGCTGCGGCTCAATCCCCTCTTTCTCCCGATATAACATGGAGTTTTGTGTGTTTATACTAGAGACTTACCGATGTTTGTAGCGGCTGCGGCTCAATCCCCTCTTTCTGCCGATATAACATGGAGTTTTGTGTGTTTATACTAGAGACTTACCGATGCTTGTAGCGGCTGCGCCTCAATCCCCTCTTTCTGCCGACATGGAGTTTTGGAAAGCAGTCTTTTTCTACACATGAGAGGATCCAGACAAGACAATTGTCATGAAATCGTCTGTAAAAACACGAAAGGTTTGAGCTACAAAATAAATAAGTCACCGTCATGTGGAAGGTGAGACTCTCACGAACACATCAGTGCCAGGCTTTTTGTCTCCACAACCTGCACAACTGCTCTACCAAGCAAAAAGGCTGCTCAGTCGGAAGTTCACATACACCTTAACTAAATCATTTTAAACTCGGTTTTTCACAATTCCTGACATTTCATCCGAGTAAAAATTCCCTGTATCAGGACAGTTAGGATCACCACTTTATTTTAAGAATGTGAACTGTCAGAATAATAGTAGAGTGAATGATTTATTTCAGCTTTTATTTCTTTCATCACATTCTCAGTGGGTCAGAAGTTTACATACACTCAATTAGTTTTCGGTAGCATTGCCTTTAATTTATTTTAACTTGGGTCAAACATTTTGGGTAGCCTTCCAGAAGAATCCCACAATAAGTAGGGTGGATTTAGGCCCATTCCTCCTGACAGAGCTGGTGTAACTGAGTCAGGTTTGTAGGCCTCCTTGCTCGAACACGCTTTTTCAGTTCTGCCCACATATTTTCTATAGGATTGAGGTCAGGGCTTTTTGATGCCCTCTCCAATACCTTGACTTTGTTGTCCTTTTGCCACAACTTTGGAAGTATGCTTGGGGTCTTTGTCCATTTGGAAGACCCATTTGCGACCAAGCTTTAACTTCCTGACTGATGTCTTGAGATGTTGCTTCAATACATCTACATCATTTTCCTACCTCATGATGCCATCTATTTTATGAAGTGCACCAGTCCCTCCTGCAGCAAAGCACCACCACAACATGATGCTGCCACCCCGTGTTTCACGGTTGGGATGGTGTTCTTCAGCTTGGAAACCTCCCCCTTTTTCCTCCAAACTTAATGATGGTCATTATGGCCAAACAGTTCTATTTTTGATTCATCAGACCAGTGGACATTTCTCCAAAAAGTACAATCTTTGTCCCCATGTGCAGTTGCAAACCGTAGTCTGGCTTTTTTTGTGGCGGTTTTGGAGCAGTGGCTTCTTCCTTGCTGAGCGGCCTTTCAGGTTAGGTCGATATAGGACTTGTTTTACTGTGGATAAAGATACATTTGCACCTGTTTCCTCCAGCATCTTCACAAGGTCCTTTGCTGTTGTTCTGGGATTGATTTGGACTTTTCGCACCAAAGTACTTTCATCTCTAGGAGACAGAATGCGTCTCCTTCCTGAACCGTATGACGGCTGGGTGTTCCCATGGTGTTTATATTTGCATAATATTGTTTGTACAGATGAACATGGTACCTTCAGACGTTTGGAAATTGCTCCCAAGGATGAAGCAGACTTGTGGAGGCCTACAATTTGTTTTCTGTGGTTTTGGCTGATTTCTTTTGATTTTCCCATGATGTCAAGCAAAGAGGCCTTGAAATACATCCACAGGTACACCTCCAATTGACTCAAATGATGTCAATTAGCCTATCAGAAGCTTCTAAAGCCATGACGTAATTTTCTGGAATTTTCCAAGTTGTTTAAAAGGCACAGTCAACTTAGTGTATGTAAACTTCTGACCCACTGGAATTTTGAAACAGTGAATTATAAGTGAAATAATCTGTCTGTAAACAATTGTTGAAAAATTAACTTGTGTCATGCACAGAGTCCTAACCGACTTGCCAAAACTACAGTTTGTTAACAAAACATTTGTGGAGTGGTTAAAAAACAAGTTTTAATGACTCCAACCTGAGTGTATGTAAACTTCCGACTTCAACTGTACATATTCCCACTGTATGTAAAACATGTTGACAAACCTACATTCCGCAACTGTCTAATTCTGCTGGTCATATATTATATTGCATAGCAATGATTGATTCATGTAATTGTAAATAGTGTCACTGTGACTTTGACTAGTATTACTGACGGATACATTGTGCTAATGGAACATGCTTAGTGAGGGGGGCTAGAGGGCTAGAGGGGGATAGGGGTAGAGGGGTGTTAGAGGGCTAGAGGGGGATAGGGGTAGAGGGGGTTAGAGGGCTAGAGGGGGATAGGGGTAGAGGGGGTTAGAGGGCTAGAGGGGGGTTAGAGGGCTAGAGGGGGATAGGGGTAGAGGGGGTTAGAGGGCTAGAGGGGGATAGGGGTAGAGGGGGTTAGAGGGCTAGAGGGGGATAGGGGTAGAGGGGGTTAGAGGGCTAGAGGGGGATAGGGGTAGAGGGGGTTAGAGGGCTAGAGGGGGATAGGGGTAGAGGTCGAGCCGAAGAGGGGGAGTGACGGAAGAGAAGAGGGGTGTTTAGGCTTTAGAAGAGGCTCCAGCCTTATGGTTAGCTACTCACACTCACTCTCACACACACACGCACGCACGCACGCACACACACACACACACACACACACACACACACACACACACACACACACACACACACACACACACACACACACACACACACACACACACACACACACACACACACACGCCAACACACTCTGTCCCCATAGTTAGCTCCCCACTACAGTCCCCTATAACGACCTACGCTACTTCAGCTGAGATGAGCCATTCCAGTCACAGAATTATCTGAAGGACGCCGCCGTGTTGAAGTATATGATCTCATCCAGACGCAAACGGACACAATTGCACAAATTACAATTCGTTATTAGCATTTGCATATAGTTCTATACTATGGTTATGTACATGTGAAGTAACCTGTGGTCAAGCCTCTGTGAATAAAACAGCCAATTGAGTATGACACTACAGCACAGAATAGCACAGATGTACATTGGAATGGATTAGCTATAACGCATATTTCCTGCATGGCAAAAACAATTTTTACAGTTTTTACAACATAGCTAGTAATCACTCAATTTGAGTTATATTGAACGTCATTAATAATTGAAAGTGATTTGCCATGATCTACTATCAGACTGACTTTCACACCATAGCCCTTTCCGATATCTGCTTGGGTGTCCTTTTACAGACCCTGTAGTCTATCCTACCTATTTGCATGAAGTGAGTTATTATCAAAACCACAGGGGAATATTTGAAAGGACTTTTTCTGATTTGCCTTTTGGCACCCGGTGGAAAAAATGAGCCACTTACTGTTAGACTAATCACTGGACTAATCACTTAACAGTTCAAGCCTGGAGGCTGTAATGATGGTTTAATGCACAGATCAATAACAGAGAAGGACCAGCCTCTCCCAGAGAGGTGAGAGAGAAGGACCAGCCTCTCCCGGGGAGATGAGAGAGAATGACCTTCTTCTAATATAGAGATGAGAGAGAAGGACCAGCCTCTCCCGGGGAGATGAGAGAGAAGGATCAGCCTCTCCCAGAGAGGTGAGAGAGAAGGACCAGCCTCTCCCAGAGAGATGAGAGAGAATGACCTTCTTCTAATATAGAGATGAGAGAGAAGGACCAGCCTCTCCTAGAGAGATGAGAGAGAAGGATCAGCCTTTCCTAGAGATATGAGAGAGAAGGATCAGCCTCTCCCAGAGAGGTGAGAGAGAAGGACCAGCCTCTCCCAGAGAGATGAGAGAGAATGACCTTCTTCTAATATAGAGATGAGAGAGAAGGACCAGCCTCTCCTAGAGAGATGAGAGAGAAGGATCAGCCTCTCCTAGAGAGATGAGAGAG
Organism: Oncorhynchus gorbuscha; assembly: GCF_021184085.1. NCBI lineage: Eukaryota > Metazoa > Chordata > Actinopteri > Salmoniformes > Salmonidae > Oncorhynchus > Oncorhynchus gorbuscha. The sequence continues at coordinate 93,473,475 of NC_060177.1, forward strand.
AATGACCTTCTTCTAATATAGAGATGAGAGAGAAGGACCAGCCTCTCCCGGGGAGATGAGAGAGAAGGATCAGCCTCTCCTAGAGAGATGAGAGAGAAGGGCCAGCCTCTCCTAGAGAGATGAGAGAGAAGGATCAGCCTCTCCCAGAGAGATGAGAGAGAAGGACCTTTTTCTAATATAGAGATGAGAGAAGGACCAGCCTCTCCCGGGGAGATGAGAGAGAAGGATCAGCCTCTCCTAGAGAGATGAGAGAGAAGGACCAGCTTCTAATAGAGAGATGAGAGAGAAGGGCCAGCCTCTCCTAGAGAGATGAGAGAGAAGGATCAGCCTCTCCTAGAGAGATGAGAGAGAATGACCTTCTTCCAATATAGAGATGAGAGAGAAGGACGAGCCTCTCCCGGGGAGATGAGAGAGAAGGATCAGCCTTTCCTAGAGAGATGAGAGAGAATGACCTTCTAATATAGAGATGAGAGAGAAGGACCAGCTTCTAATAGAGAGATGAGAGAGAAGGACCAGCCTCTCCTAGAGAGATGAGAGAGAAGGCCCAGCCTCTCCAAGAGGGATGTTGAGAGAAGGACCAGCCTCTAATAGAGATATGTACTGTGTCCTGAAGAAGCATGAATCTACTTGCTGTGATACTCAGTGTTAAAACACTGTAGTTTTAAATACATGTAATATAGAGATTCATGTAATATAGAGACTCAGGTAATATACAGACTCAGGTAATATACAGACTCAGGTAATATACAGATTATATACCTCTCTCTCTCTCTCTCTCTCTCTCTCTCTCTCTCTCTCTCTCTCTCTCTCTCTCTCTCTCTCTCTCTCTCTCTCTCTCTCTCTCTCTCTCTCTCTCTCTCTCTCTCTCTCTCTCTCTCTCTCTCTCTCTCTCTCTCTCTCTCTCTCCATCTCTATATCTCCCCAGTTCTCTCTCTCTCTCTTCATCTCTCTACCTCTCTTCATCTCTCTACCTCTCTCCATCTCTATATCTCTCCATCTCTATATCTCTCCATCTCTCTCTCTCTCTCTCATCCCAAATGACAACCAATACCTTATGTAGTGCACTACTTTTGACCAGGGCCCATAGGACTCTGGTCAAAAGTAGTTTACTCCATAGGGAATAGGGTCCCATTTGGGACTCACAGTCTTTGTGTTACTGCTCCTCCATTAGCCCGCTCCTCAAATGTACAGTGATTAATCCTTCAGCGTTCAACCTTGACAGGAATTATTCTCCCTCTAATGAATTACAAATGTGGCGAAGTCACGTGCTTCGCCGGGGCAAGCGGCGACCGGCAGTTGTCGCACCTCCACCAACCTAATTGCCTTCAGCGTATCACAATTCAATACAAAATGTCTTTTCTCTGCCAGATGACGTCCATTGTCTTGCCATCACGCCATCCCTTTCCACACAGATGTTAGGGGATCTGTTTGAGATTCTACTCGGTGTTCAGTTCTAGCGGTGATGTCTACTGACTGAGAAGTGAAGTGGGACGTGGGGGATGGGGTAGCCAGGAGGATGAGGGATTGAAAGCTGACGACGTCAACGTGAGGATACAGGATATTTTCTAGTAGTTATTTGCGATCAAGTAAATAATATTTATACAAATTCCAAGCGGCTCTACCAGACATTTATGTTTGATACATTCTGTTGCTTGACCAGGAAACCCTGTGTCTGATTTCATACTGAGCCCCTGAGGGGGGTGTCTGATTTCATACTGAGCCCCTGAGGGGGGTGTCTGATTTCATACTGACCCTCTGAGGGGGGTGTCTGATTTCATACTGACCCCCTGAGGGGGGTGTCTGATTTCATACTGACCCCCTGAGGGGGGTGTCTGATTTCATACTGACCCCCTGAGGGGGGTGTCTGATTTCATACTGATCCCCTGAGGGGGGTGTCTGATTTCATACTGAGCCCCTGAGGGGGGTGTCTGATTTCATACTGAGCCCCTGAGGGGGGTGTCTGATTTCATACTGAGCCCCTGAGGGGGGTGTCTGATTTCATAGTGGGCCCCTGAGGGGGGTGTCTGATTTCATACTGAGCCCCTGAGGGGGGTGTCTGATGTCATACTGATCCCCTGAGGGGGGTGTCTGATTTCATACTGAGCCCCTGAGGGGGGTGTCTGATGTCATACTGAGCCCCTGAGGGGGGTGTCTGATGTCATACTGATCCCCTGAGGGGGGTGCTGATCCCCTGAGGGGGGTGTCTGATTTCATACTGAGCCCCTGAGGGGGGTGTCTGATTTCATACTGAGCCCCTGAGGGGGGTGTCTGATGTCATACTGAGCCCCTGAGGGGGGTGTCTGATGTCATACTGATCCCCTGAGGGGGGTGCTGATCCCCTGAGGGGGGTGTCTGATTTCATACTGAGCCCCTGAGGGGGGTGTCTGATTTCATACTGATCCCCTGAGGGGGGTGTCTGATGTCATACTGATCCCCTGAGGGGGGTGTCTGATTTCATAGTGACCCCCTGAGGGGGGTGTCTGATTTCATACTGATCCCCTGAGGGGGGTGTCTGATTTCATACTGATCCCCTGAGGGGGGTGTCTGATGTCATACTGATCCCCTGAGGGGGGTGTCTGATTTCATAGTGACCCCCTGAGGGGGGTGTCTGATTTCATACTGAGCCCCTGAGGGGGGTGTCTGATTTCATACTGAGCCCCTGAGGGGGGTGTCTGATTTCATACTGAGCCCCTGAGGGGGGTGTCTGATTTCATACTGACCCCCTGAGGGGGGTGTCTGATTTCATACTGAGCCCCTGAGGGGGGTGTCTGATTTCATAGTGAGCCCCTGAGGGGGGTGTCTGATTTCATAGTGAGCCCCTGAGGGGGGTGTCTGATTTCATACTGAGCCCCTGAGGGGGGTGTCTGATGTCATACTGATCCCCTGAGGGGGGTGCTGATCCCCTGAGGGGGGTGTCTGATGTCATACTGACCCCCTGAGGGGGGTGTCTGATGTCATACTGATCCCCTGAGGGGGGTGCTGATCCCCTGAGGGGGGTGTCTGATGTCATACTGACCCCCTGAGGGGGGTGTCTGATGTCATACTGACCCCCTGAGGGGGGTGCTGATCCCCTGAGGTGGTGTGTGTGTGTGTGTGTGTGTGTGTGTGTGTGTGTGTGTGTGTGTGTGTGTGTGTGTGTGTGTGTGTGTGTGTGTGTGTGTGTGTGTGTGTGTGTGGTCGTATTGCATTTCCCATTGGATCAACACAGGCTGTGTTTAGACAGGCAGACATATTCTGATCTTTTGACATAAATAAGTGGTCTTTTGACCAGATGTCTAAATCACATGTCTAAATCACATGTCTAAATCACATGTCTAAATCACATGTCTAATGTCTAAATCACATGTCTAATGTCTAAATCACATGTCTAAATCACATGTCTAATGTCTAAATCACATGTCTAATGTCTAAATCACATGTCTAAATCACGTGTCTAAATCACATGTCTAAATCACATGTCTAAATCACGTGTCTAAATCACATGTCTAAATCACATGTCTAAATCACATGTCTAAATCACATGTCTAAACGCTGCCATAGAGTTCTTCATCTAACCTGATGTACTTCAGATGTGTCTGTTTGTATAGAAACACACACACAAACGTACACACACACACACAAACGTACACACACACACGCACACACACGCACACACACAGACGCGCACACACACAGACACACAAACGTACACACGCGCACACACACACACACGCACATACGCACACACGCGCACACACACAGACGCGCACACACACACACACACACACACACACACACACACACACACACACACACACACACACGTGCACACATACAGATGCGCACACACACACACACATATACGCGAGCACACACACACTCGCACACAATGATGGAGCAGATCCAACGTGATATTACATTCACAACTAACATGAGATAGTCTAGTACATATTAGACCACGATGGAGCAGATCCAACGTGATATTACATTCACAACTAACATGAGTTAGTCTAGTACATATTAGACCACGATGGAGCAGATCCAACGTGATATTACATTCACAACTAACATGAGATAGTCTAGTACATATTAGACCACGATGGAGCAGATCCAACGTGATATTACATTCACAACTAACATGAGATAGTCTAGTACATATTAGACCACGATGGAGCAGATCCAACGTGATATTACATTCACAACTAACATGAGATAGTCTAGTACATATTAGACCACGATGGAGCAGATCCAACGTGATATTACATTCACAACTAACATGAGATAGTCTAGTACATATTAGACCACGATGGAGCAGATCCAACATGATATTTCATTCACAACTAACATGGGATAGTCTAGTACATATTAGACCACGATGGAGCAGATCCAACGTGATATTACATTCACAACTAACATGAGATAGTCTAGTACATATTAGACCACGATGGAGCAGATCCAACGTGATATTACATTCACAACTAACATGGGATAGTCTAGTACATATTACGTATTCATATTGACCGAAACATTTCACTGCGCAGTTCTTTTGAGTGTCAGCCGCCCTCCCATGCCTTATTTATTTTTATATATTTTTTTTTAATACCCTGATTGCCGTTCCTTTCGTTTGCTGGTCAGTTGCCGTGGCAACCCCGGTGTGATTGTGGAACCCCCCGTACGTTTATTAAAGTAGGGGTGCGTTTGTTCATTCGTTCGTTGGCTGTGTTTAATTGACGCACACTAATGTACATGCCTTTAGCAGATACTAGATGCTTTTTCGTTTCCAGGTCAAACTTTCAGGTCCACGCATTTACATAAAAGCATCACATTTAGTCTGGAAACCACTCATTATTAGCAATTTCAACAACACACATGTTTTTCTTCCTTCAGTGATAACTGCAGTGCAAACACTAATTTATTAGCAGTAAATATTGCCTCTTTGAATGAATGATGTTGGTGTTTTTAGGAGGTTTTTTTTGGTTGGGCTGACACTAAAGACCACAGCGTCTCCGAGAAGAAAAGACTACTGACAGGAGAAGACCGCAACGAGCAATTAGTGGGTTTTTTTTTGGGTGGACGGCGGCTCCAAGACAATACATGTTGAAGTTAACGCCGTGGTAAACAAGATATGTTTGACATGTGCCTTTGTGTGTCTGCAAAAAAACAACAACGAAAAAAACACAAGTTACAGGTTTTACAAACACAACTTACCTCCTGGATGTATTCTTCATCCACAGAGAAATAATAGCGTGTTAATTATACACTTCTAAACATTAACTATGGGGAGAGAGACTTTAAAAACAAATACCATAATAAGGCAGCAATGTTGACTCATTCGACATGAATAACACAAGCAATATTAGGATATAGCCTATCAATACAATGGTATACTTTGTTTTTAGCAAATGTTAATAATCTAAGCCAAATGTTAATAAAATATGCCAAGTTTATGAGTAAACACTTTTTTTTTTTATCACACCTGACTTGGTAATAACGGCTTATAAGCCCTTTATAAATGTCTTATTCCCTAGTTAAAATGGTCTTACTCAGAGCCGTAGCTCGACTACTCAAACAGTATTTGACTTGTGTAATCTATCAGAATACTGCTGCGTTATTGATGTCACTGAGGTGGTGGGTGGCATCCTGGGGAGATACTGAACCTATATATGGTAACAGTACATGTTGTTATCCGTGGCTTATCTCTTGACTTCCTTGTAGCCAGTCACATGACCTTATCTCTCTCCTATTGGCAGCCATCTTGGCGTGAGAGACACTGGCTAATGTTGATCTAATTGTTGTGACATGCTGTGGTCTCCATGGCCTGTGTAGAACTTCAGAGAGAGCTGAAAACTTCTGGGAGTCTCTGTCCTGTACTGTGTGTACCTTCACTTTCCTTCACGTAAGATTTTATTAAATACATCATATTAAGCAACTCGTAGTTGGGGGATGTCTGGGAAAACCTGGGAGTTTTGGAAATGGTATCTGAAATCCTACGTCCATATATGTGAATATGTGCTGCTATCCACTTGAACAGTGCCTTGTCTCCACTTTGGTCTGAGGTGACAGGGCACAGATGTCGTCCATTCAATCTGCCAATCCACATCACAGTCTGCGCCTGGGTCAATGTGGACCTGTTGTCTAGTGAGTAGGGTTAGGGCCTGGTTGGTATGGGTGTGTCCCTGGTGGGGATGACGTGTCTCTGGTTGGTTGATGTGTCCCTGGTTGGGTGGATGTGTCCCTGGTTGGTATAGATGTGTCCCTGGTGGGGATGATGTGTCCCTGGTGGGGTTGATGTGTCCCTGGTGGGGTTGATGTGTCCCTGGTGGGGTTGATGTGTCCCTGGTTGTGTTGATGTGTCCCTGGTGGGGTTGATGTGTCCCTGGTTTGGTGGATGTGTCCCTGGTTGGGTTGATGTGTCCCTGGTGGGGATGATGTGTCCCTGGTGGGGTTGATGTGTCCCTGGTGGGGTTGATGTGTCCCTGGTTGGGTTGATGTGTCCCTGGTGGGGTTGATGTGTCCCTGGTTTGGTTGATGTGTCCCTGGTGGGGTTGATGTGTCTCTGGTTGGTGGATGTGTCCCTGGTTGGGTGGATGTGTCCGTGGTTGGGTTGATGTGTCCCTGGTGGGGATGATGTGTCTCTGGTTGGGTGGATGTGTCCCTGGTGGGGTTGATGTGTCCCTGGTTGGGTTGATGTGTCCCTGGTTGGGTTGATGTGTCCCTGGTGGGGATGATGTGTCCCTGGTGGGGTTGATGTGTCCCTGGTTGGGTTGATGTGTCCCTGGTGGGGATGATGTGTCCATGGTTTGGTGGATGTGTCCCTGGTGGGGATGATGTGTCTCTGGTTGGTTGATGTGTCTCTGGTTGGTTGATGTGTCCATGGTGGGGATGATGTGTCCGTGGTTGGGTTGATGTGTCCCTGGTGGGGATGCTGTGTCTCTGGTTGGTGGATGTGTCCCTGGTTGGGTTGATGTGTCCCTGGTTGGTATGGATGTGTCCCTGGTTGGTATGGATGTGTCCCTGGTTGGTATGGATGTGTCCCTGGTTGGTATGGATGTGTCCCTGGTTGGTATGGATGTGTCCCTGGTTGGTATGGATGTGTCCCTGGTTTGGGTGGATGTGTCCCTGGTTGGTATGGATGTGTCCCTGGTTTGGGTGGATGTGTCCCTGGTTGGTATGGATGTGTCCCTGGTTGGTATGGATGTATCCCTGGTTGGTATGGATGTATCCCTGGTTGGTATGGATGTATCCCTGGTTGGTATGGATGTGTCCCTGGTTGGTATGGATGTATCCCTGGTTGGTATAGATGTGTCCCTGGTTGGTATGGATGTGTCCCTGGTTGGTATGGATGTGTCCCTGGTTGGTATGGATGTGTCCCTGGTTGGTATGGATATGGCCCTGGTTTGGGTGGATATCTGCTCTAAAGTGTGTGTTCTGGTAGGAGTGAGAAAAAGGATGTTGGGCTTCTCACTGCTCCACCCAGACACAGGCGTTTCTGGTTGGCGTTTCTCTGGTTTCCCTCTGGTCTTCCTGGTGGTCTTCCTGGTGGTCTTCCTGGTGGTCTTCCTGTGGTCTTCCTTGTGGTCTTCCTGGTGGTCTTCCTGGTGGTCTTCCTGGTGGTCTTCCTGTGGTCTTCCTGTGGTCTTCCTTGTGGTCTTCCTGGTGGTCTTCCTGTGGTCTTCCTGTAGTCTTCCTGTGGTCTTCCTCTGATCTTCCTGAGGTCTTCCTGTGGTCTTCCTCTGATATTCCTGTGGTCTTCCTGGTGGTCTTCCTGTGGTCTTCCTGTGGTCTTCCTGGTGGTCTTCCTGTGTTCTTCCTGTGGTCTTCCTGGTGGTCTTCCTCTGTTCTTCCTGGTGGTCTTCCTGGTGGTCTTCCTGGTGGTCTTCCTCTGGTCTTCCTGGTGGTCTTCCTGTGGTCTTCCTCTGATCTTCCTGTGGTCTTCCTGTGGTCTTCCTGTGGTCTTCCTGGTGGTCTTCCTGGTGGTCTTCCTGTGGTCTTCCTGGTGGTCTTCCTGGTGGTCTTCCTGTGGTCTTACTCTGGTCTTCCTGTGGTCTTCCTGGTGGTCTTCCCGGTGGTCTTCCTCTGGTCTTCCTGGTGGTCTTCCTCTGGTCTTCCTGGTGGTCTTCCCGGTGGTCTTCCTGGTGGTCTTCCTGGTAGTCTTCCTCTGGTCTTCCTGGTGGTCTTCCTGGTGGTCTTCCTGGTGGTATTCCTCTGGTCTTCCTGGTGGTCTTCCTGTGGTCTTCCTGTTGGTCTTCCTCTGGTCTTCCAGGTGGTATTCCTGGTGGTCTTCCTGTGGTCTTCCTGTGGTCTTCCTCTGGTCTTCCTGTGTTCTTCCTGTGTTCTTCCTGGTGGTCTTCCTCTGGTCTTCCTGGTGGTCTTCCTGGTGGTCTTCCTGGTGGTCTTCCTCTGGTCTTCCTAGTGGTCTTCCTGGTGGTCTTCCTGTGGTCTTCCTGTGGTCTTCCTGGTGGTCTTCCTCTGGTCTTCCTGGTGGTCTTCCTGGTGGTCTTCCTGGTGGTCTTCCTGTGGTCTTCCTGGTGGTCTTCCTGGTGGTCTTCCTGGTGGTCTTCCTCTGGTCTTCATGTGGTCTTCCTGGTGGTCTTCCTGGTGGTCTTCCTGGTGGTCTTCCTCTGGTCTTCCTGGTGGTCTTCCTCTGGTCTTCCTGGTGGTCTTCCTGTGGTCTTCCTGGTGGTCTTCCTGTGGTCTTCCTGTGGTCGTCCTGGTGGTCTTCCTGGTGGTCTTCCTCTGGTCTTCATCTGGTCTTCCTGGTGGTCTTCCTCTGGTCTTCCTGGTGGTCTCCCTCTGGTCTTCCTGGTGGTCTTCCTGGTGGTCTTCCTCTGGTCTTCCTGGTGGTCTCCCTCTGTTCTTCCTGGTGGTCTTCCTCTGGTCTTCCTGGTGGTCTTCCTCTGGTCTTCCTGGTGGTCTTCCTGGTGGTCTTCCTCTGGTCTTCCTGGTGGTCTTCCTCTGGTCTTCCTGGTGGTCTTCCTCTGGTCTTCCTGGTGGTCTTCCTGGTGGTCTTCCTCTGTTCTTCCTGGTGGTCTCCCTCTGGTCTTCCTGGTGGTCTTCCTCTGGTCTTCCTGGTGGTCTTCCTCTGGTCTTCCTGGTGGTCTTCCTCTGGTCTTCCTGGTCTTCCTGGTCTTCCTGGTGGTCTTCCTCTGGTCTTCCTGGTGGTCTTCCTGGTGGTCTTCCTCTGGTCTTCCTGGTGGTCTTCCTGGTGGTCTTCCTCTGGTCTTCCTGGTGGTCTTCCTGGTGGTCTCCCTCTGGTCTTCCTGGTGTTCTTCCTGGTGGTCTTCCTCTGGTCTTCCTGGTGGTCTCCCTCTGGTCTTCCTGGTGGTCTTCCTGGTGGTCTTCCTCTGGTCTTCCTGGTGGTCTTCCTGGTGGTCTTCCTCTGGTCTTCCTGGTGGTCTTCCTGGTGGTCTTCCTCTGGTCTTCCTGGTGGTCTTCCTCTGGTCTTCCTGGTGTTCTTCCTGGTGGTCTTCCTTCGGTCTTCCTGGTGGTCTCCCTCTGGTCTTCCTGGTGGCCAACAGGAAGAATGTAGGCGGCTATCTTCGATGCCTCCTTCAAACTCATCTAAACAACGGTATAGGACACGGTTCCCCAATAGGTGGCCTGCGAGCCAAATTCGGCCATCGGGTGATATTATCTGGCACAACATATTTGTGGATGGACATAAACGACCATTAAATCACTAGGATATATAGCTCCAAGGGATTTTAATTTAGGACGTATTTTCCCAAGTGTTCCCATGCAAAAGTAAAGAGTCACGTGTGTATCTTAGTTTAATCAACATTTGAAATAATTATGTTTTTGGCAAATACTATATGTTTGAGATTTGTTGATGTCAATTTTTTTTGGTGTACAAATGATTTATAATGTCCCACTGGGCACATATGTCAGTTCAGCATCTATTTGTGATTTACATTTGGTTGAGTTGTCAAGTGATGTGAATTCAATGTGAAATGCCCCCCCAAAATACTAAATTCCCTTACAGTAACCAGGTAAAGTACATGTTGGATAAAACATTACACGATAGGCAGGAAATTTATCAGTAAACTTTCGATATGTCGACAAAACAAAATAAGGTGTGATTGTGTTGTGTCGGTAAAATTAATTATGTGAGAAATGGTGGGGGAAATTGCTTTATGCGCAAATATTGTTGTAATAACAATATCATATCGAAGTCAACTTGGTGTCACGTGATGATATTGTGTGGTCCTCTCACTACGACTCAGGAAACCATACAGTTTATTAGGCTACATATCTGTGGTGTGGTCCTCCCACTACGACTCAGGAAACCATACAGTTTATTAGACTACAGATCTGGTGTGTGGTCCTCCCACTACGACTCAGGAAACCATACAGTTTACTGGGCAACAGATCTGTTGTGTGGTCCTCCCACTACGACTAAGGAAACCATACCGTTTATTAGGCTACAGATCTGTTGTGTGGTCCTCCCACTACGACTAAGGAAACCATACCGTTTATTAGGCTACAGATCTGTTGTGTGGTCCTCCCACTACGACTCAGGAAACCATACAGTTTATTAGGCTACAGATCTGTTGTGTGGTCTTCCCACTATGACTCGGGAAATGGCCCTCTTTCCATTGGGATTCTCTGCCTCTAACCCTATTATAGGGGCCGAGTCACTGTTTTACTGGGCTCTTTCATACCGTCCCTAGGAGGGGTGCGTCACTTGAGTGGGTTGAGTCACTGATGTGATCTTCCTGTCTGGGTTGGCGCCCCCCCTTGGGTTTTGCCGTGGCGGAGATCTTTGTGGGCTATACTCGGCCTTGTCTCAGGATGGTAAGTTGGTGGTTGAAGATATCCCTCTAGTGGTGTGGGGGCTGTGCTTTGGCAAAGTGGTTGGGGTTATATCCTTCCTGTTTGGCCCTCTCCGGGGGTGTCCTATGATGGGACCACAGTGTCTCCTGACCCCTCCTGTCTCAGCCTCCAGTATGTATGATGCAGTAGTTCATGTGTCGGGGGGCTAGGGTCAGTTTGTTATATCTGGAGTACTTCTCCTGTTCTATTCGGTGTCCTGTGTGAATTTAAGTGTGCTCTCTCTAATTCTCTCTTTCTCTCTTTCTTTCTCTCTCTCGGAGGACCTGAGCCCTAGGACCATGCCTCAGGACTACCTGACATGATGACTCCTTGCTGTCCCCAGTCCACCTGGCCGTGCTGCTGCTCCAGTTTCAACTGTTCTGCCTTATTATTATTGGACCATGCTGGTAATTCATGAACATTTGAACATCTTGGCCCTGTTCTGTTATAATCTCCACCCGGCACAGCCAGAAGAGGACTGGCCACCCCTCATAACCTGGTTCATCTAGGTTTATAATCTACATTTACATTTACTACACCCGGCACAGCCAGAAGAGGACTGGCCACCCCGCATAGCCTGGTTCCTCTCTAGGTTTCTTCCTAGGTTTTGGCCTTTCTAGGGAGTTTTTCCTTGCCACCGTGCTTCTACACCTGCATTGCTTGCTGTTTGGGGTTTTAGGCTGGGTTTCTGTACAGCACTTTGAGATATCAGCTGATGTACGAAGGGCTATATAAATACATTTTATTTTTATTTGATTTAGAGCACATGGGACCAAGACCACAGTGGGCACAGCGGTATACACACACACACACACTTCCCCTTCTCTTTTCTCAGTCTGCATGTTAATTCCCAGGATCTCCAGTGTGAAACACTAAACCCTCAATGTCACATGCAAAACACGTTGCCGTTTAATTCCACAGAGACACAAGGGGTCAGTGATCAACTCAGGCAGCAACTTACAGGAAGAGTGACACAAACACTGATTACACTGACGAAGGGGAAGCTGCTGTGTACAAATACTAAGCAATATCCTCCCACCCCTAAGACTTGCAAATAAACCCCCACCCCTAAGACATGCAAATAAACCCCCACCCCCAAGACATGTAAATAAACCCCCACCCCTAAGACATGTAAATAAACCCCCACCCCCAAGACATGCAAATAAACCCCCACCCCTAAGACATGTAAATAAACCCCCACCCCTAAGACATGTAAATAAACCCCCACCCTAAGACATGCAAATAAACCCCCACCCCCAAGACATGTAAATAAACCACCACCAAGACCAACCCCCACCCCTAAGACATGTACATAAACCCCCACCCTAAGACATGTAAATAAACCCCCACCCCCAAGACATGCAAATAAACCCCACCACCAAGACATGTACATAAACCCCCACCCTAAGACATGTAAACCCCCACCCCCAAGACACAAATAAACCCCCACCACCAAGACATGTACATAAACCCCCCCCTAAGACATGTAAATAAACCCCCACCCCCAAGACATGTAAATAAACTCCCACCACCAAGACATGTACACCCCCACCCTAAGACATGTAAATAAACCCCCACCCCCAAGACATGTAAATAAACCCCCACCCCCAAGACATGCAAATAAACCCCCACCCCCAAGACATGCAAATAAACCCCCACCCCCAAGACATGTAAATAAACCCCCACCACCAAGACATGCTTAATGTATGGTGCCATGATTCCTTGCTATATTACATTAAAAAGATAGGCAGTATATTTGCGACAAAAGCTTGACAGATCTGACCTAAGTGACATCCGTCAGCTCCTCTCCCGAAAGTAGAGGTCATCTCCTCTCCCGATAGTAGAGGTCAGCTCCTCTCCCGATAGTAGAGGTCAGCTCCTCTCCCGATAAGCTCCTCTCCCGATAGTAGAGGTCAGCTCCTCTCCCGATAAGCTCCTCTCCCGATAGTAGAGGTCAGCTCCTCTCCCGATAGTAGAGGTCAGCACCTCTCCCGATAGTAGAGGTCAGCTCCTCTCCCGATAGTAGAGGTCAGCTCCTCTCCCGATAAGCTCCTCTCCCGATAGTAGAGGTCAGCTCCTCTCCCGATAGTAGAGGTCAGCTCCTCTCCCGATAGTAGAGGTCAGCTCCTCTCCCGTTAGTAGAGGTCAGCTCCTCCCCCGATAGTAGAGGTCAGCTCCTCTCCCGATAGTAGAGGTCAGCGCCTCTCCCGAAAGTAGAGGTTCTCTTTCTACCACCAGATTTGATAGAGGAAACTGGAGGAGATGAAATTAGAAAACTGCTACCTCCTCCATGTTGGACACACACACACACAGAGACAAAGACACACACACACACACACACACACACACACACACACACACACACACACACACACACACACACACACACACACACACACACACACACACACACACACACACACACACACACACAGACAAAGACACACACACACACACACACACACACACACACACACACACACACACACACACACACACACACACACACACACACACACACACACACACACACACACACACACACATACACACACACACACACACACACACACACACACACACACACACACACACACACACACACACACACACACACACACACACACACACACACACACACACACAACACACACACACACACACACACACACACACACACGCTGGATAGATGCTGGCTACCACGTCTTCCTGGAAAATTAATTAACTTGAATATTCCATGGGCGGTGACGAAGGAAAATGTTCATCTCAGGTCATTTCAAGAACACTAATTTGGCTCCCTGCTCTCTTGTACATAAGTCAATAGCCTTTAACAGTGCCAGTGAGCTGCTCATAGGCCTGGGCATATCTGAAGACCAAACCAATGTACATCACAAGACTACCAGCTAACGGATTCTTCATTCTAAACCAGTAGAACAGTTAAACAGTTGAATAAAAACCACCTACTGTAAGAAAATGGATTCTTGATTCTAAACCCGTGACATTTCAGCCAGAGGAACAATTGAATATAACAATCTACTGTAAGAAAATTGATTATTGAGCCATGCTTGGGGCTCCAGGAAAGTGCAGGTGCTATGCCAGGTTAATGTAGTAGTGGTGGACTATTTTGCTGATGCTACACATTTGGGGTGGCAGGGTAGCCTAGTGGTTAGAGCATTGGACTAGCAACCGGAAGTTCAAATCAAGGTACAAATCTGTCATTCTTTCCCTGAATAGGCAGTTAACCCACAGTTCCTAGGCTGTCATTGAAAATAAGAATTTGTTCTTAACTGACCTGCCTAGTTAAATAAAGGTAAAATTAATAAATGTTTAAAAAAAAATAGTTTCCAGTGTTGGTTGTTTTTAACCATCAGACTGTCAGTAGTGTTCGGTCACACAGCCTCTCTCCAGTTTCTGGCAAGCATATAAGAGCCAGGTACACTCTGACCGAGCCAGCAATGGGCCGTCGGGCCAACGACCTGACCACACGCACATCACACACACGTGTGTAGAAGTGGAGGGCACAGACAATAGCGTAGTTATGGACTAAAAGCATTTGCAATACAGATTCTCTGTTGAGTACGTTATGCTGACTGTGATCAACATGCTGACTAGATCTCTGATCAACGTTCTGACTAGATCTGTGATCAACGTTCTGACTAGATCTGTGATCAATGTTCTGACTAGATCTGTGATCAATGTTCTGACTAGATCTGTGATCAACATGCTGACTAAATCTTTGATCAACGTTCTGACTAAATCTGTGATCAATGTTCTGACTAGATCTGTGATCAATGTTCTGACTAGATCTGTGATCAATGTTCTGACTAGATCTGTGATCAACATGCTGACTAAATCTTTGATCAACGTTCTGACTAAATCTGTGATCAATGTTCTGACTAGATCTGTGATCAACATGCTGACTAAATCATTGATCAACGTTCTGACTAGATCTGTGATCAACGTTCTGACTAAATCTGTGATCAACATGCTGACTAAATCTGTGATTAACGTTCTGACTAGATCTGTGATCAACATTCTGATAGAATTGAGCCGGAGGAGATGGCTGCTGTTTACGAGCTCTTAACCAATTGTGTGTGGTTATTTTTAGCGTTATTTATAACTTATTTTGTCACATAATGTTTCTGCCACCTAAAGAGCTTCTAGATATCAGTACAGCGATTACTCACCTCGTGCTGGACAAAGAGTTTTTCTTTCACGAGTCAGACGCAAAGGATTTACTTCAGACAAGGCCAACATCCCAGTCATTCTCAGGAGGAGACGGAGTTATCGGGGACGTAGGTCAACATCCCCGTCATTCGCAAGAGAAGGAGACAGAGTTATCGGGGATGTAGTTCAACATCCCCGTCATTCGCAGGAGAAGGAGACGGAGTTATCGGGGACGTAGGTCAACATCCCCGTCATTCGGAGGAGAAGGAGACGGAGTTATCGGGGACGTAGGTCAACATCCCCGTCATTCGCAGGAGAAGGAGACGGAGTTATCTGGGACGTAGTTCCGGGTGCCTTGTAAGGATCCGATGGCGAGACCTATTAGCTAACGTACGATCATTGGATAACAAAATAGACGAGCTACGATCACGAGTATCCTACCAACAAGGCATTAAAATCTGTGATGTCTAATGTTTCACTGAGTCGTGGCTGGCGGGTATTATGCTGCGGCCTCCGGTGAGTCCAGGGGTGGCAGTCTGTGTACATTTGTAAACAACAGCTGGTGCATGAATAGAGAAGAGGCCATGTCTCCCCCCAGTACATGGAAAGTAGATCCATAGAGAAGATGCCATGTCTCCCCCCAGTACATGGAAAGTAGATCCATAGAGAAGATGCCATGTCTCCCCCCAGTACATGGGAAGTTGATCCATAGAGAAGATGCCATGCCTTCTCCAAGGACATGGAAAGTTGATCTCAAGAAAGGAGGAAAACAAACTTCTAAAATCCTTACAATGGCTAGAAGGATGATCCTCTTCACTGTCCTACTGTGAATCACACATCCCATGCTGTCTCTGGACAATGTGGTCACTGCCTACCAGATCACTTCTGTCTGACCCATGGATTTAGCTCTATTGTGGAGGGAACCCAGACATACCCTACCCAATCAGAACCCTTCTGTTTCTCAACCCACACAATCTATTTGTCCAGCAATCGTCTTGGGAACTGTCAACAGGGAATCTCATGGGCCCCTGTGACCATGAAAAGTATAACATCCCCTGGTCAACAACCATAAATCAGCATCCAAAGTTCAAGAGTCCCAAGACTCGAACATCATCTCACTGAGTCCCAAGACTCTATATCATCTCACTGAGTCCCAAGACCCTATATAATTTCACTGAGTCCCAAGACTCTATATCATCTCACTGAGTCCCAAGACCCTATATAATTTCACTGAGTCCCAAGACTCTATATCATCTCACTGAGTGCCATTAGTCCACATTATCTCACTGAGTCCCAAAACTCTATATCATCTCACTGAGTCCTAAGACAATATATTATCTCACTGAGTCCCAAAACTCTATATCATCTCACTGAGTCCCAGTCCTCCACATTATCTCACTGAGTCCCACGCCTCCGCATCATCTCACTCAGTCCCAAGCATCTCACTGAGTTCCAAGCTTCCACAACATCTCACTCACTGCACAGCCGTCAGACATATCCAAGGTTAAGACCATGGCCCAGACATCAGACATATCCAAGGTTAAAACCAGGGCCCAGACATCAGACATATCCAAGGTTAAGACCATGGCCCAGACATCAGACATATCCAAGGTTAAAACCAGGGCCCAGACATATCCAAAGTTAAGAACAGGGCCCAGCCATGAGATATATCCAAGGTTAAGACCAGGGCCTAGACATATCCAAGGTTAAGACCAGGGCCCAGCCATCAGATATATCCAAGGTTAAGACCAGGGCCCAGCCATCAGATATATCCAAGGTTAAGACCAGGGCCCAGACATATCCAAGGTTAAGACCAGGGCCCAGCCATCAGATATATCCAAGGTTAAGACCAGGGCCCAGCCATCAGATATATCCAAGGTTAAGACCAGGGCCCAGCCATCAGATATATCCAAGGTTAAGACCAGGGCCCAGCCATCAGATATATCCAAGGTTAAGACCAGGGCCCAGCGATCAGATATATCCAAGGTTAAGACCAGGGCCCAGCCATCAGATATATCCAAGGTTAAGACCAGGGCTCAGCCATCAGACATCAAGGCAGATCCAGAGGATGTATTCAACATCTGTCACTTCAATGCACCTCAATGCACAATCAATCCCAACCTCCCCTTCACCGTGACAACTCAGACAGTGGAGAAAGAGAGAGAGAGAGAGAGAGAGAGAGAGAGAGAGAGAGAGAGAGAGAGAGAGAGAGAGAGAGAGAGAGAGAGAGAGAATATATATTATTTTTGGGAAGGGCAGGCAACTTTCCTTTTTAAAGCTTTAGACTTAATAGCTGTGTCATTCTGACCAAGAGGTGTACGGAATGGGAGTCACCTCTCTTCATGTCTTTGCTGTGCGTTTAAAACCATAGTTTTTCAATGGCGCCATTGAAAACTATCTTTCGATTTCAAGTCCAGGTCTGTGTCTCGTCCGGCTGAAATTACCTATTTTTCATCGATTCTTTTGATTTGAAGCTAATTGCTAAAAAGCCTAGACATTTTGAAGTAGTCAACAGAGATGGGCACTTACAGAACTAGACGTTTTGAAGGAGTCAACAGAGGAGGGCACTATCAGAACATGCGGTATGTTCAGCTCAACCTGCCCAGCGTTGGTGGGGGTGGGGGGGGGCTGTGATTGTGTTATTCATCCCAAATGGCACCCTATTCCCTACGTAGTGCACTGCAAGAGCCCTATGGGACTGGTCAGAAGTAGTGCACTACGTAGGGAATAGAGTGCCATTTGGGACACATTCTCCATCTAATAATGGCTGTGAAGTGAAATGGCCAGTTTGGAGTCTTGTCATTCACTTTCAGACAACCTCTACTGGCACTACCCAGCTATACTTCAGATTAGACCGCTGAGAAGAACCGTATACAACCTCTACTGGCACTACCCAGCTATACTTCAGATTAGACCGCTGAGAAGAACCTTATACAACCTCTACTGGCACTACCCAGCTATACTTCAGATTAGACCGCTGAGAAGAACCTTATACAACCTCTACTGGCACTACCCAGCTATACTTCAGATTAGACCGCTGAGAAGAACCGTATACAACCTCTACTGGCACTACCCAGCTATACTTCAGATTAGACCGCTGAGAAGAACCTTATACAACCTCTACTGGCACTACCCAGCTATACTTCAGATTAGACCGCTGAGAAGAACCGTATACAACCTCTACTGGCACTACCCAGCTATACTTCAGATTAGACCGCTGAGAAGAACCTTATACAACCTCTACTGGCACTACCCAGCTATACTTCAGATTAGACCGCTGAGAAGAACCGTATACAACCTCTACTGGCACTACCCAGCTATACTTCAGATTAGACCGCTGAGAAGAACCGTATACAACCTCTACTGGCACTACCCAGCTATACTTCAGATTAGACCGCTGAGAAGAACCGTATACAACCTCTACTGGCACTACCCAGCTATACTTCAGATTAGACCGCTGAGAAGAACCGTATACAACCTCTACTGGCACTACCCAGCTATACTTCAGATTAGACCGCTGAGAAGAACCGTATACAACCTCTACTGGCACTACCCAGCTATACTTCAGATTAGACCGCTGAGAAGAACCGTATACAACCTCTACTGGCACTACCCAGCTATACTTCAGATTAGACCGCTGAGAAGAACCGTATACAACCTCTACTGGCACTACCCAGCTATACTTCAGATTAGACCGCTGAGAAGAACCTTATACAACCTCTACTGGCACTACCCAGCTATACTTCAGATTAGACCGCTGAGAAGAAACTTATACAACCTCTACTGGCACTACCCAGCTATACTTCAGATTAGACCGCTGAGAAGAACCGTATACAACCTCTACTGGCACTACCCAGCTATACTTCAGATTAGACCGCTGAGAAGAACCGTATACAACCTCTACTGGCACTACCCAGCTATACTTCAGATTAGACCGCTGAGAAGAACCGTATACAACCTCTACTGGCACTACCCAGCTATACTTCAGATTAGACCGCTGAGAAGAACCGTATACAACCTCTACTGGCACTACCCAGCTATACTTCAGATTAGACCGCTGAGAAGAACCGTATACAACCTCTACTGGCACTACCCAGCTATACTTCAGATTAGACCGCTGAGAAGAACCGTATACAACCTCTACTGGCACTACCCAGCTATACTTCAGATTAGACCGCTGAGAAGAACCGTATACAACCTCTACTGGCACTACCCAGCTATACTTCAGATTAGACCGCTGAGAAGAACCGTATACAACCTCTACTGGCACTACCCAGCTATACTTCAGATTAGACCGCTGAGAAGAACCGTATACAACCTCTACTGGCACTACCCAGCTATACTTCAGATTAGACCGCTGAGAAGAACCGTATACAACCTCTACTGGCACTACCCAGCTATACTTCAGATTAGACCGCTGAGAAGAACCGTATACAACCTCTACTGGCACTACCCAGCTATACTTCAGATTAGACCGCTGAGAAGAACCGTATACAACCTCTACTGGCACTACCCAGCTATACTTCAGATTAGACCGCTGAGAAGAACCTTATGCAACCTCTACTGGCACTACCCAGCTATACTTAACACTTCTTGATACATCATCTGCTCAAATGCTGAGCGTCAAATTCAAATTAATTTACTAAAAATATTTCATTTTCATGAAATCACAACTGCAATATAGCAAAACACAGTTCAGCTTGTTGTTAATCCACCTGGCGTGTCAGATTTCAAAAAAGCTTTTCGGAGAAAGCATACCAAGCGTTTATGTAAGGACATCTCTCTCAGCAGACAAAATATTACAAACACTAGCAGCCAAGTAGATTGCTTGTTGCACTGACGAGACTCCCAGTTACACAATAAATGTTCCTTTTGTTCCATAAAGAAAATTTTTATATCCAAAATACCTCCATTTGGTTGTCGCGTTTTGTTCAGACATCCACAACCTCGAGCGGTCACAACCGAGCGGAGAAAAATTCCAAATAGTATCCGTAAAGTTCGTAGAAACATGTCAAACGTGTTCTATAATCAATCCTCAGGTTGTTTTTACAATTTCTAATCAATAATATTTCCTTCGGACTGTAGCTTCTTCAATAGAAGAGAGAGAGCGAAAATGTCTTCTCCAAACTGTTGCTCATGCATAACGCTGCTGGCACCCAGCCGTCCAATGACGCCATGTGATCTTTCTCGCTCATGTTTCAAAATAAAAGCCTGAAACTATGTCTAAAGACTGTTCACACCATGGGGAATCCATAGGGAAATGAATCTGGTTGATATCCCTTTAAATGGAGCTAAGGCAGGTAATGTAACAGAGAGTGTTCAGGAAAAACAGCACTTCCGGGTTGGATTTTCACAATTGGTGGCTGACTAAATACTTTGCGACCTTTTGCCACATTTCAGGCTTCAAACATAAAGATATAAAACTGTATTTTTTTGTGAAGAATCAACAACAAATGGGACACAATTATGAAGTGGAACGACATTTATTGGATATTTCAAACTTCTTTAACAAATCAAAAACTGAAAAATTGGGCGTGCAAAATGATTTGTTAAAAAAGTGCAGCAAATATCTGCAATCTGAATGATCCAAGTGACCTACAATCTGAATGATCCAATGTTGACCTAAATGACTAATGATGATAAATACAATCCACCTTCATGATTGCACCTGCACTTGATAGTCTCAGATTCTTCAAAGCGCAGAGAAAAATACAAGGAGCACACCAGGCAGGTCCGAGATACTGTTTGAAGAAGATTAAAGCCGGATTTGATACAAATAGATTTCCCAAGCTTTAAAAGGTACATTTATTGGATATTTCAAACTTTTTAACAAATCAAAAACTGAAAAATTGGGCGCAAAATGATTTGTTAAAAAAGTTTGCAATAAAGGCACTGTATATCACATTTTGAGATATCACAAAAGACTACACAATACACTGAATACACAACATCCTCAGAGAATACTTTGGCAAGGCACTGCATCTTTGAGATGTGTGTGTGTACACAACATCCTGTGTGTGTGTGTGTGTGTGTGTGTGTGTGTGTGTGTGTGTGTGTGTGTGTGTGTGTGTGTGTGTGTGTGTGTGTGTGTGTGTGTGTGTGTGTGTGTGTGTGTGTGTGTGCGTCTGTCTGCCTGTCTGTCTGTCTGCGCGTCTGTCTGCGCATCTCATTGTCCTGACTGTATACAGGCTTTATTCCTCATTGTCCTGGCTGTATACAGGCTTTATTCCTCATTGTCCTGGCTGTATACAGGCTTTATTCCTCATTATCCTGGCTGTTTACCAGCTTTATTCCTCATTGTCCTGGCTGTATACAGGCTTTATTCCTCATTATCCTGGCTGTATACCAGCTTTATTCCTCATTGTCCTGGCTGTATACAGGCTTTATTCCTCATTATCCTGGCTGTTTACCAGCTTTATTCCTCATTGTCCTGGCTGTATACAGGATTTATTCCTCATTGTTTTGGCTGTATACCAGCTTTATTCCTCATTGTCCTGGCTCTATACCAGCTTTATTCCTCATTGTCCTGGCTCTATGCCAGCTTTATTCCTCATTGTTCTGGCTCTATACAGGCTTTATTCCTCCGTTGTTCTGGCTCTATACCAGCTTTATTCATCATTGTCCTGGCTCTATACCAGCTTTATTCCTCATTGTCCTGGCTCTATGCCAGCTTTATTCCTCATTGTCCTAGCTCGATACCAGCTTTATTCCTCATTGTCCTGGCTGTATACCAGCATTATTCCTCATTGTCCTGGCTCTATACCAGCTTTATTCCTCATTGTCCTGGCTCTATGCCAGCTTTATTCCTCATTGTCCAGGCTCTATACCAGCTTTATTCCTCATTGTCCTGGCTCTATACCAGCTTTATTCCTCATTGTCCTGGCTCTATACTAGCTTTATTCCTCATTGTCCTGGCTGTATACAGGATTTATTCCTCATTGTCCTGGCTGTATACAGGATTTATTCCTCATTGTCCTGGCTCTATACCAGATTTATTCCTCATTATCCTGGCTCTATACCGGATTTATTCTTCATTGTCCTGGCTCTATACCAGCTTTGGATAAAAGCGTCTGCTAAATGGCATATATTATTATTATTATTATTATTGTCCTGGCACTATACCAGATCTATTCCTCATTGTCCTGGCTCTATACCAGATTTATTCCTCATTATCCTGGCTGTATACAGGATTTATTCCTCATTGTCCTGGCTGTATACAGGATTTGTTCCTCATTGTCCTGGCTCTATACCAGCTTTATTCCTCATTGTCCTGGCTCTATACCAGCTTTATTCCTCATTGTCCTGGCTCTATGCCAGCTTTATTCCTCATTGTCCTGGCTCTATACCAGCTTTATTCCTCGTTGTTCTGGCTCTATACCAGCTTTATTCCTCATTGTCCTGGCTCTATACCAGATTTATTCCTCATTATCCTGGCTCTATACCGGATTTATTCTTCATTGTCCTGGCTCTATACCAGCTTTATTCCTCATTGTCCTAGCTCTATACCAGCTTTATTCCTCATTGTCCTGGCTCTATACCAGCTTTATTCCTCATTGTCCTGGCTCTATACCAGATTTATTCCTCATTGTCCTGGCTCTATACCAGATTTATTCCTCATTATCCTGGCTGTATACAGGATTTATTCCTCATTGTCCTGGCTGTATACAGGATGTATTCCTCATTGTCCTGGCTCTATACCAGCTTTATTCCTCATTGTCCTGGCTCTATACCAGCTTTATTCCTCATTGTCCTGTCTCTATACCGGATTTATTCCTCAGTATTCTGGCTCTATACCAGCTTTATTCCTCATTATTCTGGCTCTATACCGGATTTATTCTTCGTTGGCTGCTTGTGATTGTTAGAAAACCATAGGACTTTCCAAGGTACATCAGTCCTATAATAATAATATATTCCATTTAGCAGACGCTTTTATCCAAAGCGACTTACAGTCATGTGTGCATACATTCTACGTATGGGTGGTCCCGGGGATCGAACCCACTACCCTGGCGTTACAAGCGCCATGCTCTACCAACTGAGCTACAGAAGGACCTCAAATCTACCTACGGAGAGGGCTGGGTGTGATGTAAATTGTGACAAATTGAATTAAGCAAATTTAAACTCTTTTCATTTGTTGTAAATTGTGTTTGTTTTTTCTCCTCGAAATATGTGGATTGTGATTATTTGTATGTAATTAAGATTATAATGCATGCTTAATAAGTGGCCTACACGGTTCATTTAAATTTTTTATTTGACAGCCTAGGAACAGTGGGTTAACTGCCTGTTCAGGGGCAGAACAACAGATTTGTACCTTGTCAGCTCAGGGGTTTGAATTTGCAACCTTCCGGTTACTAGACCAACGCTCTAACCACTAGGCTACCCTGCCTCATTGCAGTTGATAACCTATATGATGAAATTGCACTTTTTCCAGATTGAAATCAAGTTAGTAAAGAATAAGAGTTTAAATAATGTTACATGTAACCAAACTGGTCGACTAAAAGGGGCATCGGTATGCAGGTTCCTATTTTCCTTTAGCGTGTCACCAAACTACAGCACATAGCATTCTCCTCTCATTCTAACCTATTTTCCTTTAGCGTGTCACCAAACTACAGCACATAGTATTCTCCTCTCATTCTAACCCTTTTTTTCATTTCTCAGTGTTAGCTCAGTACGAAAGCCCACCACAAGCCACACAATCCTAGCTAGTCTCTTCCATTGGAAATAGATGTACTAGACCTGTACACTGTGATCTGTTAAATACACACAAATTGTCCGTTATTAGAGGAACAAACATTTTTTCTACTCCTCTCTGAAGATCTCCCGTTGAGTCGTTTAATCAATGCAGGTGTTTTTTTAAGTGGAGCACCTTATCTGGTGACTTCAACATTAACCTTCCTTTAAACCATTACAGGCACTGTTAAATGTACCCCAGTCAATAATGCTAATTCAACCCCCCCCCCTTGTATATAGCTGTAAAGAAATTGGTATTCATATTATGGTAAAGTGGTACGGACAGTCTTTATGACGAGCTATTAGAAGTTGGAAAAGTCAATATGCTGACTGAGATGTTTCACATTGCTATGAGTTATGTTGCCGGAGTGGAATTCTTGGCACTAATTTTAGCAGAAGGTCACCCAGCCTCTCGTGGTCAATGCTTTTCGAGGACGTTGATATTGAAGTGATGGGGACCCCCCCCTCCCCATGTTTCGCCTATAACCCTACCCTGTAATTTTATCCTGGTGGAAAATAAAATAACAAATGGTGTTCATAAGTGAAAATTGCTTCCCTGATGATTTCAAGCAGTCCATAGAGGGGGTTCCCCTGGGGTCAGTGTTAATGCCCCTCTCAGGGAAAGAATGGGCCCACTTTCTGCTCTTTGATCTGCTTAAAGTGATGAAGGATGCTGAAAATCATTATCAGTCTTCAAGAAGGGGAGAAAATTGAGTTATAATCTCCATATTAGGCCAACATTACTGCAGAGTAGCCAAGAAAGCTTTTTATGGGATGTCTTATCCAGACCATTTAAAAGGCACATGATACTGTTTAATAAGCTGCAATATATAACCCGACCAAATTCACTTAGAAATGCCCGTTATAGATCTGTCATTCTCATCGAAAGCAAGTCTAAGAAGCAGTAGATCTCTTCTAAATGCGCTATTTCTGCGCTTCCCGTTCTTAAGTTTTGTTTTTGCATGTTTCACCTTAGGTTTTGTACACCAGTTTCAAAACAGCTGAAAATACATTATTTTGGGGTTATGGAAAATATATTTCACAGCAGTTTAGATGGTATAATTACTCTCTACACTACACTTGCTTGTTTTTGTCACATAAACAGATTTTTTATAGCAACCAGGAAATGGTAGAGCAATTTCTGCTTGTTGCATCTTTAAAGCTAGCGCAATATTATATTCCGTTGTTTTATAATAATAATAATATATGCCATTTAGCAGACGCTTTTATCCAAAGTGACTTACAGTCATGTGTGCATACATTCTACGTATGGGTGGTCCCGGGGATCGAACCCACTACCCTGGCGTTGCAAGCGCCATGCTCTACCAACTGAGCTACACAGGACCACCACCACCACTTCTTAACAACAACTAACTTCCCATGATGCATATGTGAAAATGGTATGTAACTTACATACACATTGCATACACTATATACAGTTCACAGCAGTATGTGGACACCCCTTCAAATAAGTTTATTCGGCTTTTTCAGCCACAGCCGTTGCTGACAGGTGTATAAAATCGAGCATGTAGCCATGCAATCTCCATAGACAAACATTGGCAGTAGAATGGTCTTACTGAAGAGTTCTGTGATGTTCAACGTCACACCGTTATAGGATGCAACCTTTCCAACAAGTCAGTTCATCAAATGTCTGCCCTGCAAAAAGCTACCCCGGTCAACTGTAAGTGCTGTTATCGTGAATTGGAAAACGTCTAGGAGCAACAACGGCTCAGCCGTGAAGTGGTAGACCACACAAGTTCACAGAACGGGACTGGCGAGTGCTGAAGAGCGTAGTGCGTACAAATCATCGTCTGTCCTCGGTTACAACGCTCACTACCAAGTTCCAATGTCAGCACAACACCTGTTCATCATGAAATGGGTTTCCAGCCGCACCGAAGCCTAAGATCACCATGCTCAATGCCAAGCGTCGGCTGGAGTGGTGTAAAGTTCGCCGCCGTTGGGCTCTGGAGCAGTGGAAATGCATTCTCTGGAGTGATGAATCACACTTCATCATCTGGCAGTCCAACGAACAAATCTGGGTTTGGCGGATATCAGAAAAACGCTACCTGCCCCAATGCATAGTGCCAACTGTAAAGTTTGGTGGAGGAACAGAATAAAATTACATTCTAGATGATTCTGTGCTTCAAACTTTGTGGAAACAGTTTGGAGAAGGCACTTTCCTGTTTCAGCATGACAATTCCCTGTTAACAAAGAGAGGTCCATACAGACATGGTTTGTCAAGATCAGTGTGGAGGAACTTGACTGCCCTGTATAGAACCCTGACCTCAACCCCATCGAACACCTTTGGGATGAACTGGAAAATTGACTGCTAGCCAGGCCTGATCACCCAACGTCAGTGCCCGACCTCAATGATACTCTTGTGGCTGAATGGAAGCAAGTCCCTGCAGCAATGTTCCAACATCTAGTGGAAAGTCTTCCCAGAAGAGTGGAGACTATTATAGCAGCAAAGGGCGGGACCAACTCCAAAATAATGCCCATGATTTTTTAAATGAGATGTTGGATGAGCAGGTGTTCACATCCTTTAGGTCGTGTGGTGTGGTATAATGCACAGTAAGTACATGTATATTTCTGTCATCAGTGTTCTGTACTTTCCAGGTGCTTTCCTGTGGAATGAAACTATTCTTATCGGCAGACTCAGTAGCCTCGGTTTTTCGGATGACTGCCTTGCCTGGTTCACCAATTACTTTGCAGACAGAGTTCAGTGTGTCAAATCGGAGGGCATGTTGTCCGGTCCTCTGGCAGTCTCTATGGGGGTGCCACAGGGTTCAATTCTCGGGCCGACTCTTTTCTCTGTGTATATCAATGATGTTGCTCTTGCTGCGGGCGATTCCCTGATCCACCTCTACGCAGACGACACCATTCTATACACTTTCTATTCCGCAACAAAGCCTCCTTCACTCACGCTGCCATCTACAAAATTGCTTCCAACACTCTTCTCAGCAAACTGGATGCAGTTTATCACAGTGCCATCCGTTTTGTCACTAAAGCACCTTATACTACCCACCACTGTGACTTGTATGCTCTAGTCGGCTGGCCCTCACTACATATTCGTCGCCAGACCCACTGGCTCCAGGTCATCTACAAGGCCATGCTAGGCAAAGCTCCGCCTTATCTCAGCTCACTGGTCACGATGGAAACACCCATCCGTAGCACGCGCTCCAGCAGGTGTATCTCATTGATCCTCCCTAAAGCCAACACCTCATTCGGCCGCCTTTCGTTCCAGTACTCTGCTGCCTGTGACTGGAACGAATTGCAAAAATCGCTGAAGTTGTAGACTTTTATCTCCCTCACCAACTTCAAACATCAGCTATCTGAGCAGCTAACCGATCGCTGCAGCTGTACATAATCTATTGGTAAATAACCCACCCATTTTCACCTACCTCAGCCCCAGTTTTTATTTATTTACTTTTCTGCTCTTTTGCACAAGAATGTCTCTACCTGTACATGATCATCTGATCATCTATCACTCCAGTGTTAATCTGCAAAATTGTAATTATTCGCCTACCTCCTCATGCCTTTTGCACACAATGTATATAGACTCCCCTTTTTTCTACTGTGTTATTGACTTGTTTATTGTTTACTCCATGTGTAACTCTGTGTTGTCTGTTCACACTGCTATGCTTTATCTTGGCCAGGTCGCAGTTGCAAATGAGAACTTGTTCTCAACTGGCCTACCTGGTTAAATAAAGGTGAAATAAAATTAAAAAAAAATAATAAATACTGGAGGCTAAGACAGGAGGGGTCAGGAGACACTGTGGCCCCATCCGGTGAAATAAAATACATTTTTAAAAAAGGACTTGAGACTACACATCAACGGGTTTAATTTATTCTGTCTGGAAAATTCTGGAAAAATTGACAGGATCTGAAAATAGCCACACACCTACAGAGCGATTCATCTGTCAAGCAACCAGTTAATTAAGTGGAGTGTTGTTTCCTGTCTGAGTTATATATCCAGGTTTCACACGGCAACAGCTTCACGTGTTTATTTATTTACGTTTGTAATTCCCGTATTTCTTTTGTTTTTGTTGTGTATTTGTATTTATAAGGAAACAGTGTTATTTCCAAAGGTGTTTAATCAATGTTTATTTCTTTATTGGTTAATGTTTTTTTTTTTGCATTTCATAGATTGTTTATAGTGTTGTTTTGGTTTGTTTGTTTAGAAATTGAAATCTTAAATATTATATATTATATTTTTGTACGCATTGTCAAGCTTTCAAGTTGTTAGAACAATAAACATTACTGTCTTCCTGTCTTCTTCTGTGGTCCTCTGAGACGACCCACAGTTCTTGACTTCATGTGGTCCTTTGAGATAACACACACTTCTTGACCCTCTGTGGTCCTCTGAGACGACCCACATTTACACCCCCCCCCCCCCTCCCGTCAGTCACATCGATGTCCTGCCGAAGGTCCTTGAAATAGCTCGCTAGTCTAAGGGTGGTTAAGAGTGACGAATGCAGGAGATGTCGCTGTATACTCTTGGTGTATACTGTGTATCAGTTCATCTGGCATTCTCCTTAAGTAGGAGACATCGCTCAAAGTTGTCGAAACAGGCTCCAGTCTGATACATTCAATGTAACCTACAATACGTAACATTTCTTCTTTATGCATGAGGAATTTATTTTTTTATGTAGAGAAGGTAACTGCTTTTATCCCTGTCAGGTTCTCATTTTGCCACAAATCAAGTTCTCCGGCTTCTCCGTGGTACGGTTCAAGGGAGTTCTCTCAAAGCCGGTCACTGGGAATTTAAAGCCCAATTACCATGTCAGACAGTGGAGAAGAAATTGCTTTCACTAGACTGAGGGCTCTGTGACAGGTGCATTGTGGGAGAATTGATTCTTACCGAGGGGGTAAGTGAATAGTCATTCTGCGTCTGTTTCTTATGACACCAGGCTGGGTGCAACCTGATTTGTAAGCACAGATTTGAATCAGTACAGCTTAGTGACTGTGTGTGCTCAACCTAATACACAGGAGTCCTACCAAAATGACACCCTTTTCACATACGGGCCCTGGTCAAAAGTAGCGCAGTATAAACGGAATAGGATGCAATTTGGGAGGCGCATACATGCTCTCCAACAGAGCTCCAGATTAGCTGAGAGGGGATAGGAACCTCCACTTCACAGGTCAAGAGCTAATGTGAAGGGCTCCTTCTCAAAAAGTTTCCAAATCAGTCGAGACTCAGGGGGGGGGGGGCGGGGCTCATCACAACAAATGTTAAGCAGCAAAAGAAAGGTTATAGACAGTGGGTTATTGTTTCTGTCTCTTTTCCTGTGTGTTTGCTAAAAAGGTTGGAAGAGAGGAAGAGAAGAAGTGAGTACGAAACTAGCCTTGTCTGTTTGTCTGGACTGGATGGTAGGACACGTTAGATTGTCTGGACTGGATGGTAGGACACGTTAGATTCATGTCTGGACTGGATGGTAGGACACGTTAGATTAATGTAGGACTGGATGGTAGGACACGTTAGATTAATGTAGGACTGGATGGTAGGACACGTTAGATTAATGTAGGACTGGATGGTAGGACATGTTAAATTAATGTCTGGACTGGATGGTAGGACACGTTAGATTAATGTAGGACTGGATGGTAGGACACGTTAGATTAATGTAGGACTGGATGGTAGGACACGTTAGATTAATGTAGGACTGGATGGTAGGACACGTTAGATTAATGTAGGACTGGATGGTAGGACACGTTAGATTAATGTAGGACTGGATGGTAGGACACGTTAGATTAATGTCTGGACTGGATGGTAGGACACATTACATTGTCTGGACTGGACGGTAGGACACATTAGATTGTCTGGACTGGATGGTAGGACACATTAGATTGTCTGGACTGGATGGTAGGACACATTAGATTGTCTGGACTGGATGGTAGGACACATTAGATTGTCTGGACTGGATGGTAGGACACGTTAGATTATTGTAGGACTGGATGGTAGGACACATTTGATTGTCTGGACTGGATGGTAGGACACGTTAGATTAATGTAGGACTGGATGGTAGGACACGTTAGATTGTCTGGACTGGATGGTAGGACACGTTAGATTAATGGCTGGACTGGACGGTAGGACACGTTAGATTGTCTGGACTGGACGGTAGGACACGTTAGATTAATGTAGGACTGGAATGCCTGTCGATCGTGAAGAGGAAAGTACATGGAGAGAGAGATCAATAGAATACCTGCTGAATCCATTAGCTTGATTAAAAAGGGTTAGAGGGGGAGAGAGAGAAAGAGCCTTTCTCCATACTCCACCTTATCATCCTCTACACCATGCAGCTTTATTCCTGCATACAAGGATAAGAGCTCTGCCTTTCTGGTATGGAGAGAGAGAGAACAGAGAGAGAGAGAGAGAGAGAGAGAGAGAGAGAGAGACAGAGAGAGAGAGAGAGAGACAGACAGAGATATAGAGATATAGAGAGGGAGAGAGAGGGAGACAGATATATAGAGATATATAGAGGGAGAGAGAGAGAGACAGACAGAGATATAGAGAGGGAGAGAGAGACAGACAGACAGAGAAAGAGACAGACAGAGATATAGAGAGGGAGAGAGAGAGAGAGAGAGAGAGAGAGAGAGAGAGAGAGAGAGAGGGAGAGAGAGAGAGATAGAGATCTAGAGATATAGAGATCTAGATATATATATATATATAGAGAGAGAGAGAGAGAGAGAGAGAGAGAGAGAGAGAGAGAGAGAGAGAGAGAGAGAGAGAGAGAGAGAGAGAGAGAGAGAGAGAGAAAGGGAGAGGGAGAGATATAGAGATATAGAGATATAGAGAGGGAGAAAGGGAAAGAAAGATAACAACAGTAACAGAGGGAGAGAGAGACAGACCGCTGGCTGCGAACTTGGGACGACCTATCCCAGAGCCCAGCCCAAACTTCAGCCCAAAACACATCCAGGGAGAAGTAAGCTACTGGAAAGGTTGTCAGGTAATCCAGCTGACACTTGGCAAGTGGGCTATCAATGGGCTATCAATGGGCTATCAATGGGCTATCAATGGGCTATCAATGGCACGGTGCTTGGCGTTGCTGCTAATCACCCTATACAAGCGCCTCATGGCCCAGGTCTGGCCATGTTTTGCGGTCTGCATCTAGGGGAGAGCTGCATTCAGGAAAACAGTGACTGATGTCCTAACAGACTGGTGTGAATGATATCACACGGTAGATGTAGGGGAGTAGCACTAAGAGAGCAGCATGCCCTCCTGATTTGGCTCACACCGTGGCTCGGACCCAGGACCTCGGCCTTGCTAGTGCACGTGACCGCCCTCCTGATTTGGCTCACACCGAGGCTCGGACCCAGGACCTCTGCCTTGCTTGTGCACGTGACCGCCCTCATGAAGCATCTTAACAGTCGTAGGTGCCACTGAAAAAGCTAGCTGTTCGCTGGAGCGACACTTCAGTCTGAGGAGAAAGTTTCACACCCCCCCCTGTGTGCTACATTCACCCCTCAAAATGTACTCAATTTGTGTTCCCAGCGTTGTGCTGAGCTGTAGATGTTGCTCTGCTTGCTTAGCGAGTAACACTTCTTCCTGATTTGGCTCACACCGAGGCTCTCTGCCTTGCTAGCACACTTAAATCACCCTCCTGAAGCGTCTTACCAGTCGGGGGCCAATGCGAAAAATCTAGCCCTTCATAGGCGCAAGTGATGACCCCCACAGGCAGCGGAGTACCTTTCACACAACCCCCATGTGCTAGACCAGGAAAGAGAGAAAGTAATGCTGCATGTTGTTAACAAGGGCTTTCAAACCAAGGGGTAGTAAAGGGATGCCAGCGTAGTATTGGAATATCATCAGCCAACTCTTGGTATTATAGAACAGGTAGCAAGATTAGATAAATATCATCTCAACTAACATGTAACATACTGGAAAATATATAAAGTATATAAAGTATATCTGGAGATGCAATGTGTTGTTCTCTCTGAATTACTTTTTTTCTTTTAAAAATGAGAGAATGTATGTTGTTGATTTTTCAGTGTCACTTTACAGTAGATGATTGTGCAGAAGTGTGTGTGTGTGTGTGTGTGTGCAGAAGTGTGTGTGTGTGTGTGTGTGTGTGTGTGTGTGTGTGTGTGTGTGTGTGTGTGTGTGTGTGTGTGTGTGTGTGTGTGTGTGTGTGTGTGTGTGTGTGTGTGTGTGTGTGTGTGTGTGTGTGAAGTTAAAGTGTACTCTTAGCATTCATTTGAGGGAATCAGGAAGTTCAGCAATCCGCGGATCGCTTTGTAAAGTATCAATTTGATGTTTATGAACATTTGTCAGGATTTGATTCGGTCGGAATACCTGATTTGGTCGGGCTGCATGTAACTAAGCCTTACCCTAACCTTTTTCCTAACCTTAACCTTAATTATACTAACCTGCCACATGAATTCACCTAACCTAGCACGTTAATGAATCTGACCTACACGTTAATTCAACTAACCTAGCACATTAATTAATCTAACCTAGCACATTAATTAATCTGACCTAGCACGTTAATTCACCTAACCTAGCACATTAATTAATCTGACCTAGCACGTTAATTCACCTAACCTAGCACATTAATTAATCTGACCTAGCACGTTAATTCATCTAACCTAGCACATTAATTAATCTGACCTAGCACGTTAATTCAACTAACCTAGCACATTAATTAATCTAACCTAGCACATTAATTAATCTGACCTAGCACGTTAATTCACCTAACCTAGCACATTAATTAATCTGACCTAGCACGTTAATTCATCTAACCTAGCACATTAATTCATCTAACCTAGCACATTAATTAATCTGACCTAGCACATTAATTAATCTGACCTAGCGTGTTAATTCATCTAACCTAGCACATTAATTAATCTGACCTAACACATTAATTAATCTGACCTAGCGTGTTAATTCATCTAACCTAGCACATTAATTAATCTGACCTAACACATTAATTCATCTAACCTAGCACATTAATTAATCTTACCAAGCACGTTAATTCATCTAACCTAGCACATTAATTCATCTAACCTAGCACATTAATTCATCTAAACTAGCACATTAATTAATCTAACCTAGCACATTAATTAATCTAACCTAGCACGTTAATTCATCTAATCTAGCGTGTTAATTCATCTAACCTAGCACATTAATTAATCTGACCTAACACATTAATTCATCTAAACTAGCACATTAATTCATCTAACCTAGCACATTAATTAATCTTACCTAGTGTAATGAACTTCGTCTGTTGTTTGTAGAGAGGCAGACCGAAATGCAGCGTGTAGGTTACTCATGATCTTTAATAAAGATAAAGCGGTACATGAAATAATAGAGAATACAAAACAACAAACGAGTGAAACTAATTACAGCCTATCTGGTGACTAACACAAAGACAGGTACAATCACCCACGAAATACAACGCGCACACAGGCTACCTAAATACGGTTCCCAATCCGAGACAACTAGAATCAGCTGACTCCAATTAGGAATCGCCTCAGGCAGCCAAGCCTAACTAGACACACCCCTACTAATACACACTCCTAATTAATACAAACCCCAATACGAAATACAACATATAAACCCATGTCACACCCTGGCCTACCCAAACATATAACAAAAACACAAGATACAATGACCAAGGCGTGACAGAACCCCCCCCTAAGGTGCGGACTCCGGGACGCACCTCAAGAGCATAGGGAGGGTCCGGGTGGGCGTCTGTCCATGGTGGCGGTTCTGGCTCGGGACGTGGACCCCACTCCATTAATGTCCTAGTTCCTCCCCTTCGCGTCCTAGGATAATCCACCTTCTCCGCCGACCATGGCCTAATAGTCCTCACCCTGATCCCCACATAACTGAGGGGCAGCTCGGGACCGAGGGGCAGCTCGGGACCGAGGGGCAGCTCGGGACCGAGGGGCAGCTCGGGACAGAGGGGCAGCTCGGGACAGAGGGGCAGCTCGGGACAGAGGGGCAGCTCGGGACAGAGGGGCAACTCAGGACAGAGGGGCAACTCAGGACAGAGGGGCAACTCAGGACAGAGGGGCAACTCAGGATAGAGGGGCAACTCAGGATAGAGGGGCAGCACGGGACAGAGGGGCAGCCCGGGACAGAGGGGCAGCCCGGGACCGAAGCAGCCCGGTAATGAGGGGAAGCCCGGTACTGAGGGGAAGCCCGGTACTGAGGGGAAGCCCGGTACTGAGAGGAAGCTCGGTACTGAGAGGAAGCTCGGTACTGAGAGGAAGCTCGGTACTGAAAGGGAGCCCAGTACAGAGAGGGAGCCCAGTACTGAGAGGAAGCTCAGTACTTAGAGGAAGCTCAGGCAGGTAGTAGGCTCCGGTAAATCCTGGCTGGCTGGTGGACCTGGATGATTAAGGTTGTCTGGCCGATCTAGAAGATCTTGGCAGACTGGCATTTCTGGCGGATCCTGGCAGACTGGCACTTCTGGTGGATCCTGGCAGACTGGTGACGCTGGGCCGACAGGAGACTCCGGCAGCACAGGAGAGGAGAAAGGCTCTGGCTGAGCTGAACAGATGGGAGACTCAAACAGTGCAGGAGAGGAGAAAAGCTCTGGCTGCTCTGAACAGGCGAGGCGCACTGGACGCGCTGGTGCGTGGTGCTGGAACTGGTGGTACTGGCGTGAGGACACGCACAGGAAGCCTGGTGCGGGGAGCTGCTACCGGAGGACTGGTGTGTATAGGTGGCTCTGGATAGACCGGACCGTGCAGGCACACTGGAGCTCTTGAGCACCGAGCCTGCCCAAGCTTACCTGGCTCGATGCCCACTCTAGCCCGGCCAATAGGAAGAGCTGGTATGTGCCTCACCGGGCTATGCTCCCGCACTGAAAACACCGTGTGCTCCATAGCATAACACGGTGCCTGCCCGGTCTCTCTAGCCCAACGGTGAGCACAGGGAGGACTGGTGTGTGGAGGTGGCACAGGATGGGCTAGACCGTGAAGACATACTGGAGATCTTGAGAGCAGTGTAGGCACAGGACGTGCAAGGCTAGGGATGTGCACAGGAGGCCTGGTGCGTGAGGCTGGCACCAACTTCACCAGCTGACTAACACGCACCTCAGGTTGAGTATAGAGCGCTAACTCAGGTGCTATTAAATCCCCGACACGATCCGTCGGACTAATATTATATCTATAGCACCAAGCTAGCAACTCCCTCATTACTCTCCACTCCACTTTCCCCATGAACTCTTTCACAGTCTCTGCTTCGCTCACCTCTAACACTGGCTCTGGTTCAGGTCTCCTCCTTGGCTCCTCACGATGAACAAGGAGAGTTGGCTCAGGTTTATCTCCTGACTCAGCCATACTCTCCCTAAGCCCCCCCCCAATACATTTTTTGGGGTGACTTTCCGGTTTCCAACCGCGTCGCCGTGCTGCCTCCTCATACTTGCGCTTTCCCCGTTACCTTCGGTTCTCGCTCTGTATAACCGTGCTTTCCTTTTCGATTCCATAACATCCTCCTTTAGATCCTGCCAGTTCACACGCTGCTCGGTCTGCTGTTAGAAGAGAGGCAGACCGAAATGCAGCGTGTAGGTTACTCATGATCTTTAATAAAGATAAAGCGGTACATGAAATAATAGAAAATACAAAAACAACAAACGAGTGAAACAAATTACAGCCTATCTGGTGACTAACACAAAGACAGGTACAATCACCCACAAAATACAACGCGCACACAGGCTACCTAAATACGGTTCCCAATCCTAGACAACTAGAATCAGCTGACTCCAATTAGGAATCGCCTCAGGCAGCCAAGCCTAACTAGACACACCCCTACTAATACACACTCCTAATTAATCAAATCAAATCAAATCAAATCAAATCAAATTTTATTTGTCACATACACATAGTTAGCAGATGTTAATGCGAGTGACACCTAAACGCTTGTGCTTCTAGTTCCGACAATGCAGTGATAACCAACAAGTAATCTAACTAACAATTCCAAAACTACAGTCTTATACACAGTGTAAGGGGATAAGGAACATGTACATAAGGATATATGAATGAGTGATGGTACAGAGCAGCATACAGTAGATGGTATCGAGTACAGTATATACATATGAGATGAGTGTGTAGACAAAGTAAACAAAGTGGCATAGTTAAAGTGGCTAGTGATACATGTGTTACATAAGGATGCAGTCGATGTTGTAGAGTACAGTATATACATATGTATATGAGATGAATAATGTAGGGAAAGTAACATTATATAAGGTAGCATTGTTTAAAGTGGCTAGTGATATATACAATAAAAAATACAAACCCCAATACGAAATACAACATATAAACCCATGTCACACCCTGGCCTACCCAAACATATAACAAAAACACAAGATACAATGACCAAGGCGTGACACCTAGCACGTTAATTCATCTAACCTAGCACATTAATTCATCTAACCTAGCACATTAATTAATCTAACCTAGCATGTTAATTCACCTAATCTGATACGTTAATTATCCTGTCATGCCAATTTAGATATCCTAACCTGTAATTCACCAAGCTGTCTTCACAAACGACTTGAACCTTTCTATTCTCATAGTTTATACAGGTTGTAAATTAAAAATAAACATTTTTGCATCACAGCACAGTTTAAAAATATATTGCAAAGAGAAATCCAAAAAATGGATGGTCTTCAGAGATAGATGGGAGGGGTTGAATGGAGCTGAAGGGACTGGATGGTCTTCAGAGATAGATGGGAGGGGTTGAATGGAGCTGAAGGGACTGGATGGTCTTCAGAGATAGATGGGAGGGGTTGAATGGAGCTGAAGGGACTGGATGGTCTTCAGAGATAGATGGGAGGGGTTGAATGGAGCTGAAGGGACTGGATGGTCTTCAGAGATAGATGGGAGGGGTTGAATGGAGCTGAAGGGACTGGATGGTCTTCAGAGATAGATGGGAGGGGTTGAATGGACCTGAAGGGACTGGATGGTCTTCAGAGATAGATGGGAGGGGTTGAATGGACCTGAAGGGACTGGATGGTCTTCAGAGATAGATGGGATGGGGGGTTGAATGGACCTGAAGGGACTGGATGGTCTTCAGAGATAGATGGGAGGGGTTGAATGGACCTGAAGGGACTGGATGGTCTTCAGAGATAGATGGGAGGGGTTGAATGGACCTGAAGGGACTGGATGGTCTTCAGAGATAGATGGGAGGGGTTGAATGGACCTGAAGGGACTGGATGGTCTTCAGAGATAGATGGGAGGGGTTGAATGGACCTGAAGGGACTGGATGGTCTTCAGAGATAGATGGGAGGGGTTGAATGGAGCTGAAGGGACTGGATGGTCTTCAGAGATAGATGGGAGGGGTTGAATGGACCTGAAGGGACTGGATGGTCTTCAGAGATAGATGGGAGGGGTTGAATGGACCTGAAGGGACTGGATGATGTTGAGAGATAGATGGGAGGGGTTGAATGGAGCTGAATGGACTGGATGATGTTGAGAGATAGATGGGAGGGGTTGAATGGACCTGAAGGGACTGGATGGTCTTCAGAGATAGATGGGAGGGGTTGAATGGAGCTGAAGGGTGGGACTGGATGGTCTTCAGAGATAGATGGGAGGGGTTGAATGGAGCTGAAGGGTGGGACTGGATGGTCTTCAGAGATAGATGGGAGGGGTTGAATGGAGCTGAAGGGTGGGACTGGATGGTCTTCAGAGATAGATGGGAGGGGTTGAATGGAGCTGAAGGGTGGGACTGGATGGTCTTCAGAGATAGATGGGAGGGGTTGAATGGACACAGAGCGGGATGCCTCGTGAGGATCCACAGAAGACGAGTGGGAAAGATACCGTTACCGTCAACATTACTTGCTAATGTGCAATCATTGGACAATAATATTACTTGCTAATGTGCAATCATTGGACAATAATATTACTTGCCAATGTGCAATAATTGGACAATAATATTACTTGCCAATGTGCAATCATTGGACAATAATATTACTTGCCAATGTGCAATCATTGGACAATAATATTACTTGCTAATGTGCAATCATTGGACAATAATATTACTTGCCAATGTGCAATAATTGGACAATAATATTACTTGCTAATGTGCAATCATTGGACAATAAATTAGACGAGGTACTATCACGAATATCCTACCAACGGGACATCAAAAACTGTAATATTCCATGTTTCACGGAATCGTGTCTGAATGATGACATGGATATTCAGCTAACGGGATATATGTTGCACCGGCAAGATAGAACAGCACACTCCGGTAATACGAGGGGGAAGGGGGCAGTCTGTGCATATTTGTGTCTGTGCAAACAACAGCTGGTGCACAAAATCTAAGGATGTCTCTAGTAGAGCATATTGTGACAAATTGGAGGCCACACTACTTTCCTAGATAGTTTTCAGCTATACTTTTCGTGGCTGTTTATTTACCACCACAGACAGATGCTGGCACTAAGACCGCACTCAGTCAGCTGTATAAGCAAATAAGCAAACAGGAAACCACTCACCCAGAGGTGGCTCTCCTAGTGGCCTGAGACTTAAATGCAGGGAAAATCACTTCTACCTCATTTCTGTCAACATGTTACTTGTGCAACCAGGGGGATAACAATTCTATATCAGCTGTACTCCACACACAGTGACACGTACAAAGCTCTCCCTCCAATGGTAAATCCGACCACAACTATCCTCGTGATTCCTGATTAGAAGCAAAAATTAAAGCAGGAAGCACCAGGTCTATAAAAAAGTGATCAGATGAAGCAGATGCTAAACTACAGGACTGTTTTGCTATCACAGACTGGAACATGTTCTGGGATTCTTCCGATGACACTGAGGAGTACATCACATCAGTCACTGGCTTTGTCAATAAGTGCATCGAGGACGTTGTCCCCACAGTGACTGTACGTACATATCCCAACCAGAAGCCATGGATTACAGGTACCATTCGCACTGAGCAAAAGGGTAGAACTGCCGCTCTCAAGGTGCGGGACTCTAACGAGGAAGCTTACAAGAAATCCAGCTATGCCCTGCGACAAACCATCAAACAGGCAAAGCGTCAATACAGGGTTAAGATTGAATCGTACTACACTTGCTCCGATGCTCATCTTATGTGGCAGGGCTTGCAAACTATTACAGACTACAAAGGGAAGCACAGCCACGAGCTGCTCTGTGACACGAGCCTATCAGACGAGCTAAATCACTTCTATGCTCGCTTCAAGGCAAGCAACACTGAATCATGCATGAGAACAACAGCTGTTCTGGACGACTGTGTGATCATGCTCTCCATAGCTGACGTGAGTAAGACCTTTATAACAAGTCAACATTCACAAGGCTGCAGGGCCAAACAGATTACCAGGATGTGGTCTCCAATTTGTAAGTCGCTCTGGATAAGAGCGTCTGCTAAATGACTTAAATGTAAATGTAAATGTCTCCGGGCATGTGCCAACTGGCAGGTGTCTTCACTGACATTTTCAATATGTCCCTGATTGAGTCTGTAATACCAATATGTTTCAAGCAGACCACTATAGTCCCTGTGCCCAAGAACACAAAGGAAACTTGCCTAAATTACTACAGACCGTAGCACTCACATCCGTAGCCATGAACTGCTTTAAAAGGCTGGTCATGGCTCACATCAACAGCATTATCCCAGAAACCCTAGAACCACTCCACAGATCATGCAATCTCTATTGCACTCCACACAGCCCTTTCACACCTGGACAAAAGGAACACCTACGTGAGAATGCTATTAATATACTGCAGCTCAGCGTTCAACACCATAGTACCCTCAAAGCTCATCAATAAGCTAAGGACCCTGGGAATGAACACCTCCCTCTGCAACTGGATCCTGGACTTCCTGATGGGCCGCCCCCAGGTGGTGAGGGTAGGTAACAACACATCCACCACAATGATCCTCAACACGGGGGCCCCTCAGGGGTACGTGCTCAGTCCCCTCCTGTACTCCCTGTTCACCCACGACTTCATTGTCAACACCATAGTGCCCTCAAAGCTCATCAATAAGCTAAGGACCCTGGGACTAAACACCTCCCTTTTCAACTGGATCCTGGACTTCCTAATGGGACTGCATGACTGCATGGCCAAGCACAACTCCAACACTATTATTAAGTTTGTCGACGAAACAACAGTTGAGGCCTGATCACCAATAACTATGAGACAGCTTGTAGGGAGGAGGTCAGAGACCTGGCAGTGTAGTGCCAGGAAACCAACCTCTCCCTCAATATGATTGTGGACTACAGGAAAAGGAGTGCCAAGCAAGCCCCCATTAACATCAATGGGGCTGCATTGGAGCAGGTTGAGAGCTACAAGTTCCTTGGTGTCCATCACCAATTAATTATCATTGTCCAAACACACCAAGAGAGTTGTGAGGAAGGCATGTCAATTCCCATTCAGGAGACTGAAAAGATTCGCCATAAGTCCTCAGATCCTCAAAAAGTTCAACATCTGCAGCACCCACACATTGACTTTGTACCGGTACTCCCTGCACCCCCTGTATATAGCTTCGCTACTGTTATTTTATGTTGCTCTGTAATTATTTGTTATTTTTTCTAATTTCTTCTTTTTATTTTTAGTTCAGTTAATTTTAGGAAATAATTTTTGGGAAAACGACATTGTTGGTTAATTTCATTGTAAGGTTTACACTTGTTGTATTCTGTGCATGTGACAAATAACATTTGATTTGATTTCTTTACTGTAGTGGTGTGGCATCCTCTTTTACCTATAATGGTTTGGTGTGACAGGAGGGATGGTATTTAATCCTTGGTTTGGTGTGACAGGAGGGATGGTATTTAATCCTTGGTTTAGTGTGATAGGTAGGATGGTATTTAATCCTTGGTTTAGTGTGATAGGTAGGATGGTATTTAATCCTTGGTTTAGTGTGACAGGAGGATGGTATTTAATCCTTGGTTTAGTGTGATAGGTAGGATGGTATTTAATCCTTGGTTTAGTGTGACAGGAGGGATGATATTTAATCCTTGGTTTAGTGTGATAGGTAGGATGGTATTTAATCCTTGGTTTAGTGTGACAGGAGGGATGATATTTAATCCTTGGTTTAGTGTGATAGGTAGGATGGTATTTAATCCTTGGTTTAGTGTGACAGGAGGGATGGTATTTAATCATTGTGTGTATTTGTTTGTGTGTGTACCTGAGGAGGTGGGAGGGGATTTAATCATCATGATTGTCTATGTGGAGGTGGGAGGGGATCTCAGGGATTTACAATTAACCGGGTGCTCTAAGTCATGAATATCAACCATAGCTTTCCTAGTATTCAGTCACAGTCCCGTAGAAACATGAGAGAGAGAGAGGATGTAATGAAATGTGGAGTTGATCTATGACACAGCGAGAGGGTTTGTTTTAAATGCAGTGAGACGAACACATGGTTTTAATATTACACCGTCTGTACGGAGGAGGACACATCATGTTCGTTATTCTTTTTGTGATCAATCATTTTAATGAAGCTGTGACAGTTGGTGTTAGAAGTCTTTGTTAGAACCACACCCCCTTTAGATGGAGGGAGAGAGAACCACACCCCTTTCAGATGGAGGGAGAGAGAACCCCACCCCTTTCAGACGGAGGGAGAGAGAACCACACCCCCTTTAGATGGAGGGAGAGAGAACCACACCCCTTTCAGATGGAGGGAGAGAGAACCACACCTCTTTCAGATGGAGGGAGAGAGAACCACACCCCTTTCAGTAGGAAGGAGAGAGAACCACACCCCTTTCAGATGGAGGGAGAGAGAACCACACCTCTTTCAGATGGAGGGAGAGAACCACACCCCTTTCAGATGGAGGGAGAGAGAACCACACCCCTTTCAGATGGAGGGAGAGAGATCCACACCCCTTTCAGATGGAGGGAGAGAACCACACCCCTTTCAGATGGAGGGAGAGAACCACACCCCTTTCAGATGGAGGGAGAGAACCACACCCCTTTCAGGTGGAGGGAGAGGGAACCACACCCCTTTCAGGTGGAGGGAGAGAGATCCACACCCCTTTCAGATGGAGGGAGAGAACCACACCCCTTTCAGGTGGAGGGAGAGAGAACCACACCCCTTTCAGATGGAGGGAGAGAGAACCACACCTATTTCAGATGGAGGGAGAGAGAACCACACCCCTTTCAGATGGAGGGAGAGAACCACACCCCTTTCAGGTGGAGGGAGAGAACCACACCCCTTTCAGATGGAGGGAGAGAACCACACCCCTTTCAGGTGGAGGGAGAGAACCACACCCCTTTCAGATGGAGGGAGAGAGAACCACACCCCTTTCAGGTGGAGGGAGAGAGAACCACACCCCTTTCAGATGGAGGGAGAGAGAACCACACCCCTTTCAGATGGAGGGAGAGAGAACCACACCCCTTTCAGATGGAGGGAGAGAGAACCACACCCCTTTCAGATGGAGGGAGAGAGAACCACACCCCTTTCAGGTGGAGGGAGAGAGAACCACACCCCTTTCAGGTGGAGTGAGAGAGAACCACACCCCTTTCAGATGGAGGGAGAGAGAACCACACCCCTTTCAGATGGAGGGAGAGAGAACCACACCCCTTTCAGATGGAGGGAGAGAGAACCACACCCCTTTCAGATGGAGGGAGAGAACCACACCCCTTTCATCACTATAATACAACAGGAGAAAGATCATCACTATAATACAACAGGAGAAAGATCATCACTATAATACAACAGGAGCAATTCAATCAGTTAAAAGTTCTAGAAAGTCATCTGGAATTTAAATGCTAATTATCAATTGCTTTGGTTTGTTTGGGGGATGTTGGGTGTGTGTGTGTGGCAGACAGGGTTTTGAACGCTGTAATAAATGTCACTTTGCCACCGATGGTAGCAGCTCTGAGACCTGTATCACTTTTAACAAAGTCCACAAAGGCTGAGAGGGACATTAAACTTCAGTTAATTATAAATACAATAACGCCCGCGGTGACAGGAGTCCAAGGTCTACACCTCTCTCCCTCTGGACTGCAAGGGTCTGGAGAGGTGGCGATGGATGATGGAGGGGATGGAGGGGGACACGTGTTGTTACCCTTCTCGTTTGTGGAATGACCGGACCAAGGTGCAGCGTGGTAAGCGTACATCGTTCTTTTTATTGATGACACCAAAAGCAAGATAAAAACGACAAAACGAAAGCGCACAGTTCTGTAAGGCAAAACAAACTATACAGAACAACAAGATCCCACAAAACCCAAAAGGAAAATGACAAATGATATATGATCCCCCCAATCGGAGACAACAATAGACAGCTGCCTCTGATTGGGAACCACACTTGGCCAAACACAAAGAAATAGAGAACATAGACTTTCCCACCCGAGTCTCACTCATCCATTCAACTCACCTGGTTATATAACAGATACAAACCTGGCTATATAACAGAGACTAACCTGGTTACATAACAGATACTAACCTGGCAATATAACAGAGACTAACCTGGCTATATAACAGAGACTAACCTGGCTACATAACACAGACTAACCTGGCTATATAACAGAGACTAACCTGGCTACATAACAGAGACTAACCTGGCTATATAACAGAGACTAACCTGGCTACATAACAGAGTTGTATTGGGCTAACCTGGTTATATAACATAGTTGTATTGGGCTAACCTGGTTATATAACAGAGACTAACCTGGTTATATAACAGATACTAGCCTGGGTATATAACAGAGTTGTATTGGGCTAACCTTTACATTTACATTTAACATTTAAGTCATTTAGCAGACGCTCTTATCCAGAGTGACTTACAAATTGGTGCATTCACCTTATGACATCCAGTGGAACAGCCACTTTACAATAGTGCATCTAAATCTTAAAGGGGGGGGGTGAGAAGGATTACTTTATCCTATCCTAGGTATTCCTTAAAGAGGTGGGGTTTCAGGTGTCTCCGGAAGGTGGTGATTGACTCCGCTGTCCTGGCGTCGTGAGGGAGTTTGTTCCACCATTGGGGGGCCAGAGCAGCGGACAGTTTTGACTGGGCTGAGCGGGAACTGTACTTCCTCAGTGGTACATAACAGAGACTAACCTGGTTATATAACAGAGTTGTATTGAACTAGCCCGGTTATATAACAGAGACTAACCTGGCTATATAACAGAGTTGTATTGAACTAGCCTGGTTATATAACAGAGACTAACCTGGTTATATAACAGAGACTAACCTGGCTATATAACAGATACAAACCTGGTTATATAACAGAGACAAACCTGGTTATATAACAGATACTAACCTGGTTATATAACAGAGACTAACCTGGTTATATAACAGAGACTAACCTGGTTATATAACAGAGACTAACCTGGCTATATAACAGAGACTAACCTGGTTATATAACAGAGACTAACCTGGTTATATAACAGAGACTAACCTGGTTATATAACAGAGACTAACCTGGTTATATAACAGAGACTAACCTGGTTATATAACAGAGACTAACCTGGTTATATAACAGAGACTAACCTGGTTA
Organism: Oncorhynchus gorbuscha; assembly: GCF_021184085.1. Lineage (NCBI taxonomy): Eukaryota > Metazoa > Chordata > Actinopteri > Salmoniformes > Salmonidae > Oncorhynchus > Oncorhynchus gorbuscha. Next base: position 93,517,563 of record NC_060177.1, read on the forward strand.
TATAACAGAGACTAACCTGGTTATATAACAGAGACTAACCTGGTTATATAACAGAGACTAACCTGGTTATATAACAGAGACTAACCTGGTTATATAACAGAGACTAACCTGGTTATATAACAGAGACTAACCTGGTTATATAACAGAGACTAACCTGGTTATATAACAGAGACTAACCTGGTTATATAACAGAGACTAACCTGGTTATATAACAGAGACTAACCTGGCTACATAACAGAGACTAACCTGGCTATATAACAGAGACTAACCTGGTTATATAACAGAGACTAACCTGGTTATATAACAGAGACTAACCTGGTTATATAACAGAGACTAACCTGGTTATATAACAGAGACTAACCTGGCTATATAACAGAGACTAACCTGGTTATATAACAGAGACTAACCTGGTTATATAACAGAGACTAACCTGGCTATATAACAGAGACTAACCTGGTTATATAACAGAGACTAACCTGGTTATATAACAGAGACTAACCTGGTTATATAACAGAGACTAACCTGGTTATATAACAGAGACTAACCTGGTTATATAACAGAGACTAACCTGGTTATATAACAGAGACTAACCTGGTTATATAACAGAGACTAACCTGGCTATATAACAGAGACTAACCTGGCTATATAACAGAGACTAACCTGGTTATATAACAGAGACTAACCTGGTTATATAACAGAGACTAACCTGGTTATATAACAGAGACTAACCTGGTTATATAACAGAGACTAACCTGGTTATATAACAGAGACTAACCTGGTTATATAACTAGTGATAAACCTGGTTATATAACTAATAACCTGGTTATATAACTAATAACCTGGTTATATAACAGAGACTAACCTTTATATAACAGATGACTAACCTGGTTATATAACAGAGACTAACTGGTTATATAACAGAGACTAACCTGGTTATATAACAGAGACTAACCTGGCTATATAACAGAGACTAACCTGGTTATATAACAGAGACTAACCTGGTTATATAACAGAGACTAACCTGGTTAAATAACAGAGACTAACCTGGTTATATAACAGAGACTAACCTGAATACAGAGGTATTTTACGAAACGCGATATGAATGAAACTAATCCGAATGCATGAAGGTTAAATAACTAGTGATAATAACTCCATTACTAATAACTATAATAACTAATAACTAATAACTAGTGACTGGCCATTTCATAGATGACTGACAAGCGAAAGATGACGAGTAAAGACTGTTTTCAGTAGAACCCAGGGGACGGTGGGTGTGAAGTCTGTCGTGGATTTTGGTTGAAAGGTTCTAGTTCGTATTGTAAGGTGGGGTCTAGATAAATCCTCTGTGGGATAGGCGTCCCGCTGACACTGGAGGGCGCGCATTTTAAAATAAATAATCATAATAATTATGGATATTAAACATTTAGGTACAGTACATATAACTGGCTGATTTTGGTTGAAAGCTTTACATTCGTGTTAATCTGTCTGATTTTGGTTGAAAGCTTTACATTCGTGTTAATCTGTCTGATTTTGGTTGAAAGCTTTACATTCGTGTTAATCTGTCCGATTTTGGTTGAAATCTTTACATTCGTGTTAATCTGTCCGATTTTGGTTGAAAGCTTTACATTCGTGTTAATCTGTCCGATTTTGGTTGAAAGCTTTACATTCGTGTTAATCTGTCCGATTTTGGTTGAAAGCTTTACATTCGTGTTAATCTGTCCGATTTTGGTTGAAAGCTTTACATTCGTGTTAATCTGTCCGATTTTGGTTGAAAGCTTTACATTCGTGTTAATCTGTCCGATTTTGGTTGAAAGCTTTACATTCGTGTTAATCTGTCCGATTTTGGTTGAAAGCTTTACATTCGTGTTAATCTGTCCGATTTTGGTTGAAAGATTTACATTCGTGTTAATCTGTCCGATTTTGGTTGAAAGCTTTACATTCGTGTTAATCTGTCCGATTTTGGTTGAAATCTTTACATTCGTGTTAATCTGTCCGATTTTGGTTGAAAGCTTTACATTCGTGTTAATCTGTCCGATTTTGGTTGAAAGCTTTACATTCGTGTTAATCTGTCCGATTTTGGTTGAAAGCTTTACATTCGTGTTAATCTGTCCGATTTTGGTTGAAAGCTTTACATTCGTGTTAATCTGTCCGATTTGCAGTTACAGTGAAAACATTGTTTGAGGACTGCTCCCCACACCACAATATTTTTCCACCGGCACAGGTTTCATAAATTAATAATAATAATAATAATAATAATAATAATAATAATAATAATAATAATAATAATAATAATAATAATCACTTACTTTTTGACAATGTGTTATTTCTTTGGATGTTCTGTCACCACTTCTGCCCGAAGTCGTTGCCGTCGTTGCCGTCGTTGCCGTCGTTGCCGTCGTTGCCGTCGTTGCCGTCGTTGCCGTCGTTGCCGTCGTTGCCGTCGTTGCCGTCGTTGCCGTCGTTGCCGTCGTTGCCTCTCCTTGTTCGGGCGGTGCTCGGCGGGCGACGTCACCGGTCTTCTAGCCATCATTGATCCTTCGTGGTCCTTCTGTAGCTCAGTTGGTAGAGCATGGCGCTTGTAACGCCAGGGTAGTGGGTTCGATCCCCGGGACCACCCATACGTAGAATGTATGCACACATGACTGTAAGTCGCTTTGGATAAAAGCGTCTGCTAAATGGCATATATTATTATTATATTATCCTTTTTTCTTTTTCCATTGGTTTAGTCTTGTCTTCCCACACACCTGGTTTCAATCCCATTCATTACCTGTTGTGTATTTAACCCTATGTTTCCCCTCATATCTTTGTCAGAGATTGTTTATTGTCAGTGTAGTGTTGTTTGTTGTATAGGTACGCGACGGGTCCTCGTACCCATGTTTGTTTATATTCTACCTTATCAGTGTTAAGGAGCATGTTACTTGGACATTCATTAAAAGACTCCATTTTACACTCCGTTTGACTCTCCTGCGCCTGACTTCCCTGCCACCCATACACACGACTCTGACACCATATCTATTGTGTTATATTCTCTGACATTATTTTAATATTTCTACAAACGTCAAAGTGTTTTCTTTCCAATAGTACCGATTATATGCATATCCTGGCTTCAGGGCCTGAGCAACAGGCAGCTTACTTTGGGCACATCATTCAGGTGGAAATAGAGAATAGCTCAGTATTCACACTAGAGGTCTGCAGTGGTCCTGTCATCAACAGCCATCAGCTGCATTCAGGGGACTAAACACACAAACAAACAAACAAAGCCCAAATGAGAAGCATAAATTCATCAAAATGCTTCCAGGTGGCTAAGAACGCATAAAAGACGACCAGTAGCACAGCCAACAGGCAAAGAAGGGAAGAAGGGGAAGTCTTAGAGGATACAGAAGAAAAGACTTGCTCTTCAATTGGAGAGCAGCCTAGCTCTTAACAAACCTATTTTTTTAACAGCCAAAAGCTGGTGCTGCCCTAGAGGAGGAGGAAGAGAAGAGAGGAGAGAATGAGGACAAAGGGAGAAAAACACAGAAAACCAGGTGCTTCTACATTTAAAGGTCTCAATACCTCTGAAGATGTACAATAAGCACAGGAAGAGGGATAAAGGTGGCAGATGGGCACTGGTTGGAGAATCAGAGACTGGGGATGGGGATGTAGGGCAGCCTGGAGTGCACTACGCTACACACACACACACACACACACACACACACACACACACACACACACACACACACACACACACACACACACACACACACACACACACACACACACACACACACACACACTACCATCTTGGAGGTTATGGGATTTAGTGTTAGGGTTAGGGGACTTGAGGGTTAAGAGACTTGAGGGTTAGGGGACTTGAGGGTTAAGGGACTTGAGGGTAGGAGACTTGGGGGTTAGGGGACTTGAGAGTTAGGGGACTTGAGAGTTAGGGGACTTGAGGGTAGACTCCTAAATATTCTTACACCTCTGAAGAATCTAGCCACTTCCATGCCAGTCGGAAGAGCTTAAGTGTTTTATCTCGGAACACTAAAAAGTATTTTTCCCCCTCTGTTTGTAGGTTAAGTGGAACCATGGGGTGTTAACAACACTCAGTGGAGAATAACGATCCTAACTGCAAGAGTGTCCAGCCCAAGACACAATATACCACTATACAATACACCCCTGCACAATACCCCCCTTTCAAAATATACCACTATAAAATATACCACTATACAATATAACACTTTACAATATACCACTACACAATGTATCCCAACACAATATATGCCTACACAATATACCACTACAAAATATACCACTATACAATATTCCACTATACAATATACAGCTATACAATATATCACTACGCAATATATCACTACACAATATACCCCAAAACATACACCTACACAATATACCCCTACAAAATATACCCCCTTCCAATGTACCCCTTACATAATACCCCCCCCAAATATACAAGCTAAATGACTTACAGTATGTGAGCTCTTCGAGTCAAGCAACACTGAAGCATGCATGAGAGCAGCAGTTGTTCCAGGTGACTCTGTTGTCACGATTTCCGTAGCCGATGTGAGTAAGAGTTTTAAACAGGTGAACATTCACAAGGTTGTGGGAACAGACAGATTACCAGGACGGGTACTCAGAGCATAAACACACCAACTGCCAAGTATGTTCACTGATATTTTCAACCTCTCCCTCACCGAGACTGTAATACCAACATGTTTCAAGCAGACCACCATAGTCCCTGTGCCCAAGAAAGCGAAGGTAACCTACCTAAATGATTACCGCCCCGTAGCAATCACATCTGTAGCCATGAAGTGCTTTGAAAGACTGGTCATGGCTCACATCAACTCCATCATCTCATAAAATATTATTTATGTTTTAGGATACCTTAGGTTGGATTAGGAAAGTTGCTTGAAATGTTTGGACCAAGTTTACAGGTAACTTATTAAATACTTTGTAGTCATGTTGGGCGAGTTGGAACCGGTGTATTTCTGAATCAAATGCGCCAAATAAATGGACATTTTGGGAGATAAAGAAGGACATTATCGAACAAAAGGACCATTTGTGATGTTTCTGGGATATTTTTGGAGTGCGAACAGAAGACAATCTTCAAAGGTAAGGCATTTATTATATCGGTATTTCTGACTTTTGTGCCCCACCTGCCTGGTGGAAAATTATTTTCATGTGTTTGACAAATAACATTGGATTAATTTGATGTGAAAAATGGCTTGATATGCATCAACATCCTTGTTATCAAGTCTTAATGGGAATAACTCACCTTTTGTCTGTCTCACGTGCTCCGGTTGCACGATACACTGTGTGTTTGAAGCACTTCATCACTGGTAAGTCACAAGCACTTGTTTGTATCTAACTAGCTATGTGTATTGCATAAAGCTTGCTAATTAGCTTGCAGTAAGGACTAGTGAGATGTATCTGTCTAAATAACAGCTATAATATTCTTCTGCATTTGGATATTTATGCAAACCTGGAGATTCCACTATGTAGGTGTACAGCTGGCCGCCAGGAAGTTGAAAGAACATATAGGCAAGCCAACAACAATCTAAATACCTAGAACGTTCAAGGGTAGCAAAAAGACTGGAAGTGGTAACGAGACGTATCTAAGACTAGCGTATTAGGTCGAGATTAACTTATCTCGCTAGCCAGCCAGCTAACTTCAGCTAACTGGCAAAAAAAGCCAGGGGTAAACAAACAGTGAGGTAAGTATGGTGCAGCCAGCATTACTGTCACTGTTAGCAGGTCTGGTAACAAATCAGAGTGGCAAAGTAAGTATAATGCAAATAATTTGTTCTTGTGACAGTCAATGACACGTGAGACTGCTGAAAAGGTTTATTGAAACAACAAAAAAAGGTGTCTAATTACATGGGAGTAACGGGAGTACCTTACCTTACTCGGGGGCGTGGTCACGCTAAGCCACAACTCGCTGTGTTTACCTATCATGAAAATAGAAAATCATCATTAGCACAAAAAACACGATTTTGAATATTGAGTATAGTTAACTAATACAACGAAAGAACAGTTATTGTAGCTACTGCTAGCCTAGCTATCTAATGTTAACTTTTCCTCTGGAATATTTGCAAAAATGAACTAGCTTGCAAGCTAACTAGCTAGCTAACTATCCAGAAAAGTATAGCTAGCTAACATAAAATTACAGTTACAGTTAAATAACTTTAGTAGTTACTAACTTTGAAAGTAGAAATGTGCTGTTTTCTGTTGGTTGTTACACAGCAATATAGCTAGCTAGCTGGCTATGTGCTACAGCAGGCTAGCGTAACTACCTAGTAGGTAGCTGGCTATGTGCTACAGCAGGCTAGCGTAACTACCTAGTAGGTAGCTGGCTATGTAGCTAGCAGGCTAGAGTAACTACCTAGTAGGTAGCTGGCTATGTAGCTAGCAGGCTAGCGTAACTACTCTTTGCATTTTCCTTTCTCAGGCAGCCGGACCCTACTTAGTGCATTGAAGTGCACACTGCACTCTTAACCTAACATAAAACACCAGAGACATATATTAAGACTATATTTATCTATATTTGACCAAACCTGATAGTCATCAGTCAAATATTTATTATATTTAGTCAACAAAATCAGTTAGTTAAATCTCAATTCAAATTCTCATTGCAGTTGCTTGCTAGACTATATTGTCCCATGTTGCTGGAACAGACAAGTAATTAGTAGAGTTCAGGTATTGTTCTTCATACTATACCTAGAGGAGTCTCGATATCTCCAGGAGTTATAAATATAATTTGTGTCTTTATCTGTTGTCTAGTACTGTCTTTTGCTAGCTAGGGCCATCTACTTTAAATGCTGCCTGTCTTCCCAGGGCCCTACTTGGTGTGTGAACTGCTGACTGCTCATAACTTGCAGATGATTGTTGACACATCAACCAGGATCAAGGGGCAGGGTAATTTGTGACTTGTTTTGGTAATCAGTGGCTGTATTGGAGGGGGAGTGGTTTCTCCTCTCCTAAGCAATCAGCAATTAGTACAGGGAGCAGTGCTCTTCAGCTCTGCTAGGCAATTAGCAATTGGTGTTAGTACTTCAGTTCTCCCCTTACAGCTCAGCGGCAGCTGTAAGCGGTGGTCGTGTCAGTGGCGGTCTCATCGGTGAAACAAAGACGGTTCTGCCCAGTTGTTCGAGGAAAGAAATAAGAGGAAGGCTCCACACCACTCTCTCACTTGAGTATCTTACCTAGTTATTTTCTGATTATGTAATTGTGCTAATTCGCAGCTTTGACAACTATGTTTGTGTTTTCTATGCCTGTTCATTCCTCTCCCTGTTGGCTCCCCACCCCTTGGCTGCAGTCATTATAATTTAGTGTATCCTGTGCACGCAACTCAAGTGGAATTCAGAGTTTCTGGCAGCGTTTAAAACTGCAGATCTGCGGTCAAGAACGGCAAGTTCATTGCAGCCTATGCTGCCCTTCAGTCCCGACTATGTTTTCTCTCATAGTCCAATAGGATCTGGTCATAGTGGTGGTGGCACAGGGCCACTAATTTCTGGTAATTTTCTCTTTTCTCCCCCTCTCACATGTCCGTCTGCTCATTCGAATTTCATGATGTCACTGTTCCTTGTCCACTCAAGCTGAACATTGTTGTCATCTACCACCAGGTGCCCTTAGAGTTCATCAATGAGCTCGACACCTTTTGTAAGCTCATTTCCTGACAAAGGCTCATCACTCTTCATACTTGGCGACTTCAACCTCCTGACATCTTTCTTTGAGTCATTTCTTTCCAACTCTCTCGTACCCCTCCTTGCCTTTATTGACCTCACCGTCCCAATCCCCTCCAACTCACAAGGCAAGCAATACTCTTAATTAAGTTCCTCTTTACTAGAGGCTGTTATGCTACTAATCTCAGTGCAACCCCCCTCCAGGTCTCTGATCACTACTTTGTTTCCTTTTCTGTCTCCCTTTCCTCCAACCCTAGCCACTCAGCTCCTACCCAGATGGTCAGGTGCCATCACAATTTCTGCTCTCTCTCTCCCACTACTCTCTCCTCTACTATTCTATCAACTCTCCCTTCTCCTATGTCCTTCTCCCTCCTCTTTCCTGATTCTGCTTCTTTCGGCCCTATTCTCCTCCCTTTCAGCATCCTCTGACTCACACCGTCCCCTTTCCTCCTGTCCGACTCGGCCCTTTCTGCTCCATGGTTAACTGACTGCAAGCTTACAGAACAGGGCTGTGGGCAGCTGAGTGGAAATGGAGGAAAACTAAGATTCTGGATCATCCTCTCCTTTCTAACTTATCGTTCTCTGTATATGCTGCTAAAGCCACTTACCATTTTAAGCATTTGCCTCTGGAGTGGCAGGTAGCCTAGTGGTTAAAGCGTTGGGCCAGTAACTGAAACATTGCTAGAACGGATCCCCCGAGCTGACAATGTAAAACATCTGTCCTTCTGCCCCCTGAACAAGGCAGTTAACCCACTGTTCCTAGGCCGCCATTGAAAATAAGAATTTGTTTTAAAAATACAAAAAAATAACACTGGAAAACTCTTCTCCACTTTCTCCTCCCTCCTTAATCCTCTGCCCCTCCCCTCTGCAGACGACTTTGTCAACCTCTTTGAAAAGAAGGTTGACGACATCTGCTCCTCATTCACTCATCCTATTCAGTACACTAGTCAAACTCACACAGAACAATCCTACGCCTAGACCTCTTTCACATCTCTCTCTCCAGATGAAATCCTGCGACTGGTGAGGTCTGGCCACCCTACAACCCGCTCAACCCCATCCCCTTCTTCCTTCTCCATCCCCTCCTCCCTCCTCCATCCCCTCCTCCCTCCTCCATCCCCTCCTCCCTCCTCCATCCCCTCCATCCCCCTCCCCTCCATCCCCTCTCCCTCTCCATCCTCCCTTCTCCCCTTCTCCCTCCTCCATCCCCTCCTCCCTTCCCCATCCCATCCATCCCCTCCTCCCTTCTCCAGACCATCTCTAGAGACCTTCTCCCATTCCTCACTTCCCTCAACTCTTCCCTGACCACTGGATTTCGTCCCCTCTGACTTCGAGACACCATCCCTACGGTGAAGCATGGTGGTGGTAGCATCATCCCAAATATGAACGGAGCAAAGATCCTTGATGTGCTTCAGAGCACTCAGAACCTCAGTCTGGGCTGAAGGTTCAACTTCCCACAGGACAGCGACCCTAAGCACACAGCCAAGACAATGCTGGAGAGCTCGGACTTGAACCCGATCAAACATCTCTGGAGAGACCTGAAAGTATCTGTGCACCAACGCTCCCCACCAATCTGACAAAGCTTGAGAGGATTTGCAGAGAAGAATGGGAGAAACTCCTCAAATACAGCTGTGTCAAGCTTATAGCGTCGTACCCAAGAAGACTCAATGATGTAATCGCTGCCAAAGGTGCTTCAACAAAGTACCGAGTAAAGGGTCTGAATACTGATGTAAAAATTTATATTTAGCCAAAATAAATGTGATAATTTGCAACATTTCATAAAAACATGTTTCTGCTTTGTCATTTAGGGGTGTTATGTGTAGCTTGATGAGGGAGAAAATTATATAATCAATTTAAGAATAAGGCTGTAAAGTAACAAAATGTGGAAAAAGTCAGTCTGAATGTAGTTTTCCCACCTAGCTATCTTAAAATGAATTCACTAACAATAATCTGGATAAGATTAACAAATAACAAGTAACAAATGAGTAAAATGTTGTTGTTTTTTATGCAGAAATGGTGGAAATGCAGGTATTCAATTCATTGTAAAATGGCACTTCTTTTTTTTTCTTAGAATTCACTCATATACACTTTATTATTGTATTTTGTACATTTTTTGTGTTAAAATAAATAACTTTGAGTCTAATTTGCATATGTGAATAAATAACAAAGGGGTGGAACAGGGCGGTAACCACGCTCTGTCTATCCTAGCTGCACGCGCCCTGCACTGTCTATCCTAGCTCTGTCTATCCTAGCTGCACGCGCCCTGCACTGTCTATCCTAGCTCTGTCTATCTAGCTCTGTCTATCCTAGCTGCACGCGCCTGCACTGTCTATCTAGCTCTGTCTATCACGCTCTGTCTATCCTAGCTGCACGCGCCTGCACTGTCTATCCTAGCTCTGTCTATCCTAGCTGCACGCCCCTGCACTGTCTATCTAGCTCTGTCTATCCTAGCTGCACGCGCCTGCACTGTCTATCCTAGCTCTGTCTATCCTAGCTCTGTCTATGTAGCTCTGTCTATCCTAGCTGCACGCGCCTGCACTGTCTATCTAGCTCTGTCTATCCTAGCTCTGTCTATCCTAGCTCTGTCTATCCTAGCACTGTCTATCTAGCACTGTCTATCTAGCTCTGTCTATCCTAGCTCTGTCTATCCTAGCACTGTCTATCTAGCTCTGTCTATCCTGCTCTGTCTATCCTAGCTCTGTCTATCTAGCTCTGTCTATCCTAGCTCTGTCTATCCTAGCTCTGTCTATCTAGCTCTGTCTATCCTAGCTCTGTCTATCCTAGCTATGTCTATCCTAGCTCTGTCTATCTAGCTCTGACTATCCTAGCTGCACGCGCCTGCACTGTCTATCTAGCTCTGTCTATCCTAGCTCTGTCTATCCTAGCTCTGTCTATCTAGCTCTGTCTATCTAGCTCTGTCTATCTAGCACTGTCTATCCTAGCTATGTCTATCCTAGCTCTGTCTATCTAGCTCTGTCTATCCTAGCTGCACGCGCCTGCACTGTCTATCTAGCTCTGTCTATCTAGCTCTGTCTATCCTAGCTGCACGCGCCTGCACTGTCTATCTAGCTCTGTCTATCTAGCTCTGTCTATCCTAGCTGCACGCGCCTGCACTGTCTATCCTAGCTCTGTCTATCCTAGCTGCACGCCCCTGCACTGTCTATCTAGCTCTGTCTATCCTAGCTGCACGCGCCTGCACTGTCTATCTAGCTCTGTCTATCTAGCTCTGTCTATCCTAGCTGCACGCGCCTGCACTGTCTATCCTAGCTCTGTCTATCTAGCTCTGTCTATCTAGCTCTGTCTATCCTAGCTGCATGCGCCTGCACTGTCTATCTAGCTCTGTCTATCTAGCTCTGTCTATCCTAGCTGCACGCGCCTGCACTGTCTATCCTAGCTCTGTCTATCACGCTCTGTCTATCCTAGCTGCACGCGCCTGCACTGTCTATCCTAGCTCTGTCTATCCTAGCTCTGTCTATCTAGCTCTGTCTATCCTAGCTCTGTCTATCTAGCACTGTCTATCTAGCTCTGTCTATCTAGCTCTGTCTATCCTAGCTCTGTCTATCTAGCTCTGTCTATCCTAGCTCTGTCTATCCTAGCACTGTCTATCTAGCACTGTCTATCTAGCTCTGTCTATCTAGCTCTGTCTATCCTAGCACTGTCTATCCTAGCTCTGTCTATCCTAGCTCTGTCTATCTAGCTATGTCTATCCTAGCTCTGTCTATCTAGCTCTGACTATCCTAGCTGCACGCGCCTGCACTGTCTATCCTAGCTCTGTCTATCCTAGCTCTGTCTATCCTAGCTCTGTCTATCTAGCTCTGTCTATCTAGCTCTGTCTATCTAGCACTGTCTATCTAGCACTGTCTATCCTAGCTCTGTCTATCTAGCTCTGTCTATCCTAGCTGCACGCGCCTGCACTGTCTATCTAGCTCTGTCTATCTAGCTCTGTCTATCCTAGCTGCACGCGCCTGCACTGTCTAGACTGCCTCATTCATGACTGTTATCACGTTCTCTTGCATAATTCAAGTTGTGTCAATAGCAGGATTAAAAAATCAACACGCTTAGGTATAGATTACACCTGTCTAAACATACTTTACATTGTTTGTGAGATCGGACATAATTTCACGATAACACAAGTGTTAATTTTCTGAAGTTGCTTTCATTTCAGCACATCTAATTTGTAAACATTTCAACTGTATCGAATTATTACTTTTTTTTTTAATTCCACAAAAAAAATGACACCCATCAAAATCAAGAAACCTTCTTGTCTTTCTTGTGATGTAAGTGAGACATATGAGGACGACAGACAAGGTGTTAGGGGCCGTTAGCATGTCTAAACTACCGTAAACTTCCAGAGCCCACTAATCAAGGCAGTTCTCGCTTCGTTTGTGGAATAACTTTTCAAATACTGACGATCTACTTCTTATCATTAGAGATATACTGACTTACATGTACCCATTTGGAAACAGGACATTTTACTCAGGGTTAGAGGACTTGAGGGTTAAGGCGTCAGCTTGTTTCAGGTTGGGCTAGATGAACACGGCTAGACGAACCGAACCAGTGCTCCCGTACTCCCTTTAAAGACCTTCGCTGAAAAATAAGGATAAAAAAACAGCAATAGCACTGTTTGTCCATTTTGATACACCGTAGCCATCATACACTCAAAATAGTCCGAATGAATCAACAACTCAAGGAATGAAAATGGCTGTTGTTTTACGGGCTCCTAACCAGTTATTTTGTGTGTTTTTCATGCATTGCATTTTTGCATATAATGTTTCTGACACCGTCTCTTATAACACTTTATATAAAGTTTACATACCCTACATTACATCTCATATGTAGATACTGTACTCTATACCATCTACTGCATCTTGTTTACATACCCTACATTACATCTTATATGTAGATACTGTACTCTATACCATCTACTGCATCTTGTTTACATACCCTACATTACATCTTATATGTAGATACTGTACTCTATACCATCTACTGCATCTTGTTTACATACCCTACATTACTCATCTCATATGTATATATTGTACTCCATACCATCTACTGCATCTTGTTTACATACCCTACATTACTCATCTCATATGTAGATACTGTACTCTATACCATCTACTGCATCTTGTTTACATACCCTACATTACATCTCATATGTAGATACTGTACTCTATACCATCTATTGCATCTTGTTTACATACCCTACATTACTCATCTCATATGTATATACTGTACTCTATACCATCTACTGCATCTTGTTTACATACCCTACATTACATCTCATATGTAGATACTGTACTCTATACCATCTATTGCATCTTGTTTACATACCCTACATTACTCATCTCATATGTATATACTGTACTCTATACCATCTACTGCATCTTGTTTACATACCCTACATTACATCTCATATGTAGATACTGTACTCTATACCATCTACTGCATCTTGTTTACATACCCTACATTACATCTCATATGTAGATACTGTACTCTATACCATCTACTGCATCTTGTTTACATACCCTACATTACTCATCTCATATGTATATACTGTACTCTATACCATCTACTGCATCTTGTTTACATACCCTACATTACTCATCTCATATGTATATACTGTACTCTATACCATCTACTGCATCTTGTTTACATACCCTACATTACTCATCTCATATGTATATACTGTACTCTATACCATCTACTGCATCTTGTTTACATACCCTACATTACATCTCATATGTATATACTGTACTCTATACCATCTACTGCATCTTGTTTACATACCCTACATTACATCTCATATGTAGATACTGTACTCTATACCATCTACTGCATCTTGTTTACATACCCTACATTACTCATCTCATATGTAGATACTGTACTCTATACCATCTACTGCATCTTGTTTACATACCCTACATTACATCTCATATGTATATACTGTACTCTATACCATCTACTGCATCTTGTTTACATACCCTACATTACATCTTATATGTATATACTGTACTCTATACCATCTACTGCATCGTGTTTACATACCCTACATTACATCTCATATGTATATACTGTACTCTATACCATCTACTGCATCTTGTTTACATACCCTACATTACATCTTATATGTAGATACTGTACTCTATACCATCTACTGCATCTTGTTTACATACCCTACATTACTCATCTCATATGTATATACTGTACTCTATACCATCTACTGCATCTTGTTTACATACCCTACATTACATCTCATATGTATATACTGTACTCTATACCATCTACTGCATCTTGTTTACATACCCTACATTACTCATCTCATATGTAGATACTGTACTCTATACCATCTACTGCATCTTGTTTACATACCCTACATTACTCATCTCATATGTAGATACTGTACTCTATACCATCTACTGCATCTTGTTTACATACCCTACATTACTCATCTCATATGTAGATACTGTACTCTATACCATCTACTGCATCTTGTTTACATACCCTACATTACTCATCTCATATGTATATACTGTACTCTATACCATCTACTGCATCTTGTTTACATACCCTACATTACTCATCTCATATGTAGATACTGTACTCTATACCATCTACTGCATCTTGCCTATGCCGTTCGGCCATCACTCATCCATATATTTGTATGTACATATTCTTATTCATTCCTTTACACTTGTGTGTGTGTATAAGGTAGTTGTTGTGAAATTGTTAGATTACTGCATATCAGAACAGCGATTACTCAGCTGGAAGTAGACAAATATTTCTCTTTAAAACGAGTAGGGATTTACTGCCGGACCTAAATCCCCGTCATCCGCATGAGGAAGAGACGGCGATACAGGGGACGCAGGTCCGGGTGCCTTGTGAGATTCGTCGGCTAGTGGGTAACCCGACTCTACCATCCGTCCTATTGGCCGACATACAATCACTGGAGAATAAACTGGATGAGGTCCGTTCAAGACTATCCCACCAACGGGATTGTCGAGTCGTGGCTGAACGACGACATGGATAATAAACAGTTGGCCGTGTTTTTCCGTGCATTGGTGAGACAGAACAGTTGCCTCTGGTAAGACACTGGTCTGTGTCTATTTGTCAATAACCGTTGGTGCGCTAAATCTACTATTAAGGAAGTCTGGAGGTTTTGTTTTGATACTCATGGGGTGGCAGCGTAGCCTAGTGGTTAGAGCGTTGGACTAGTAACCGGAAGGTTGCGAGTTCAAACCCCCGAGCTGACAAGGTACAAATCTGTCGTTCTGCCCCTGAACAGGCAGTTAACCCACTGTTCCCAGGCTGTCATTGAAAATAAGAATATGTTCTTAACTGACTTGCCTGGTTAAATAAAGGTAAAATTAAATTAAAAAATAAGCTGTAGAGATTTTGCTCACCTGAAGTAGATTATATCATGATAAGCTGTTTACCAAGAGAGTTTTCTATATTTTTCGTAGCTGTCGTTTTACCACCACAAACCCTTTGCTGGCACTAAGACCACACTCAACGAGCTGTGTAAGGCCATAAGCAAAGCAGAAAATGCTCATTCAGAGGCGGCGCTCCTAGAGGCCTGGGACTTTAATGCAGGGAAATTTAAATTACCTCAGTTCAACAGTGGGGCAAAAAAGTATTTAGTCAGCCACTAATTGTGCAAGTTCTCCCACTTAAAAAGATGAGAGAGGCCTGTAATTTCCATCATAGATACACTTCAACTATGACAAAAAAAAATCCAGAAAATCACATTGTAGGATTTTGAATGAATTTATTTGCAAATTATGGTGGAAAATAAGTATTTGGTCAATAACAAAAGTTTATCTCAATACTTTGTTAAATACTGGACTATTTTGCATGAACCCCCTCCCCTTTTTTGCACTGCTGCTACTTGCTGTTTATTATCTATGCATAGTCACTTATCACTACCTGCATGTACATACGTCTCAAATACCTCAACTAAACGGTACCCCCGTACATTGACTCCGTACCGGTACCTCCTTTAAATAGCCTTGTTATTGTTACTATTTAAATTGTTTTACTTTAGCTAATTTAGAAGATATTTTCTTAACTCTTATTTTTCTTAAAACTGCATTGTTCGTTATGGGCTTGTAAGTAAGCATTTCACTGGAAGGTCTACCACCTACACCTGTTGTATTAGGAACGTGTGACAATTTGATTTGATTTGAAATTTGTAAAAAAATAAAATAAAAAATGCAGAGGAGATCTTAGACAATTTTGCATCTAACTAAGATGTTTGGTGCAGTATTTATCAAGGTTTTTTTTTTTTTTGCATGAAACAAATTTATCTCTTGAATGACAACAAAGATTTAATTTTAGAACCAATAGATGGCTACCAACTTCGGATTGCCTGGAGAAAATGTCGTGTGCACGAACAGCCCGGAAAAACCCCTTGCCGAAAAGTAATCATAATATACTGTAGTTTATGTACAAACTGTTTTAAATGTGAAGCAACCTTTAGGGTTTATAAGGGACTTATTTAGGGATGAAATCAGCAACATGCTTCACTCCAGAATATGACTGTGTTGTCTAAAAAGAACAGGGAGAGAATGACCACAAAGACCGATTGTTTTGTGGAATACTGCAGGAAGCGGTTAGAGCATTGGTCCAGCAACTGAAAGGTTGCTGGTTCGAATACCACAGGTGAAAAATCAATCGTTTTGCCCTTGAGCAAGTCAATTAACCCTAATTTTCTCCAAGGGTGTCGTACTGCAATGACTGACCCTGTCAAACATCACATTACACTGCACCTATCATACTACTATGACTGAACCTGTAAAACAACACCTATCATTCTACTATGACTGACCCTGTAACACAACACCTATCATACTACTATGACTGACCCTGTAAAACAACACCTATCATACTACTATGACTGACCCTGTAAAACAACACCTATCATACTACTGACTGACCCTGTACCACAACACATTACCCTACACCTATCATACTACTGACTGACCCTGTAACACAACACATTACCCTACACCTATCATACTACTGACTGACCCTGTAACACAACACATTACCCTACACCTATCATACTACTGACTGACCCTGTACCACAACACCTATCATACTACTGACTGACCCTGTAACACAACACCTATCATACTACTATGACTGACCCTGTAACACAATGACTGACCCTGTAAAACAACACCTTTCATACTACTATGACTGACCCTGTAACACAATGACTGACCCTGTAAAACAACACCTTTCATACTACTATGACTGACCCTGTAACACAATGACTGACCCTGTAAAACAACACCTATCATACTACTATGACTGACCCTGTAAAACAACACCTATCATACTACTGACTGACCCTGTACCACAACACATTACCCTACACCTATCATACTACTGACTGACCCTGTAACACAACACATTACCCTACACCTATCATACTACTGACTGACCCTGTAACACAACACATTACCCTACACCTATCATACTACTGACTGACCCTGTACCACAACACCTATCATACTACTGACTGACCCTGTACCACAACACCTATCATACTACTGACTGACCCTGTAACACAACACCTATCATACTACTATGACTGACCCTGTAAAACAATACCTATCATACTACTATGACTGACCCTGTAAAACAACACATCACACTGCACCTATCATACTACTATGACTGACCCTGTAAAACAACACCTATCATACTACTATGACTGACCCTGTAGAACAACACATCACACTGCACCTATCATACTACTATGACTGACCCTGTAGAACAACACATCACACTGCACCTATCATACTACTATGACTGACCCTGTAGAACAACACATCACACTGCACCTATCATACTACTATGACTGACCCTGTAAAACAACACATTTCACTGCACCTATCAAGTGTATGTGACAATACAACATCTTAGTTATTATTTCAAGCAGCTTTTTAAAAAAGTCAGACGAGCCTTATTTTAGGGGACTCATCCGGGATCTGGACTTTGATATTTTTTGACCATTAAATGTTGGTCCGTGTTGTGCAATAGTCCTTTTCATCAAATAAGCGTATCGACAGCAGGATGTTAATTGATGTCCATAATATGTATGTCAATTTAAGTGTATAGTTGAATATCAAGATCAGGAATTTAAGTCGTTTTTATTCATTCCTTACATTTTTTTTAAATGTATGTTATTTAAATTATGATTTAGAAACGACAGCAATAAACACAGGCCAACCTGTTAATACATCTAAACCAGATTATCAGCAAAATAAATCCTGTTGATACAAACTAGATTCCTTTTTTAAACCTTTTTTTTTTATAGCTTTTCTTAAACCTCTCGAAGTAACCTGATATTTTCAAGTGACATCCATTGATGTTAAATAGTACTGAACCTACTTAAACCCCCCCCCCACCTGCCCCAGAACACAACAGCACAGTAGTAGCGCTGCAGTGGCAACAGACAGACAGCTCTGTTAGCGACTCATTTAAAAACACAAAGCACATAGACTCTCATTCATGATAAAGCCTTTCCTTTTTTCAGCCTGGTATTCTAAAGCCGTTCTCTGTTGTCCCCATCTCAGTTTCCCCCCTGTGGAGGGAAACCCAGTCGGCCCAAAAGTTGACTATTTGGTGTTAGGCAGTGAATGGCCTGTCTTTCTAGTAAAACTAGCGCAGACCTTTGTCCAGGCAGTTGGTTGAGACATAGAGAGGAAGGAGGGGCCGAAACAAACAGTGTGTGGGGATCGCCATTGTTGTCATCTTATGAAAGATTCTGTTGATGAAGAAGGAAAGACTGACTCATTCTGTCACTTCTCTCTCTCTCTTTCTCTCTCTCTCTCTCTCTCTCTCTCTCTCTCTCTCTCTCTCTCTCTCTCTCTCTCTCTCTCTCTCTCTCTCTCTCTCTCTCTCTCTCTCTCTCTCAGAGTCTCAGATTCACCACCTTGCGTGCAAGGCCTCGTGTGTCTCCAAGCGGTCCATTTACAAAACATGCCGTGTGTTTGTTGTGGAAGGTAAGTCAAGCTGATTTTAAACTCTCTGTCTGGGATGGAGCAGTGGACTATAATGAAGGGGAAGGTGTGAGACGTAGCTAGAGGGGCTAGAACCTGATCCTACTGGTAGCAGGCTAAAGTTGTCATAGATCCTATACCAAATATTTGTATAATTACTCATAGACTATATTGACTTGTCAAAGTCGTGTTTATAAAGGGTGTGTTAAGTTCTCTATTTTGCTGTAAGTGTTGTATTCTAAATAATAATAAACTTAGTATGTTATGCTTGCTGATATCAGTTCAGTTATCCATTTGGTTAATGTTAGCAACAGGCTAATTGTGTAGCATGACAGGCCAAGGACATGGATAGAAGTCTTGGGCCTTCCCAGGAATTGTAGAGAGATAGAGAACGTCTTTGTAATGTTACCTGTTAATTAACGTTCCCCTAGTGTTTGAGTGTCCAATTTTTTGTTTGTTAATTCTATCTATGTTTTCAGAAAGAAAAAAAAACCTCAGAAAGCTTTTTGTTTCATTTTTTTTCCCTCACTGTCAAACAGAACATACTTAGAAGCTGGTTACTATGAACTCAGAATATATCATATTAATGTTCTAGACACGTTTCGTTGGGATAGTTTCTTCGACTAAGAGTGTTGACCAGACCAGGGGCGGACTGGGACCAGAAATATGCTCTGGCATTTACAATACATCGGACCATTTTTATAATTGAGGCCCCCATTACCGTCCCCTTTCTTTCCACCAGGCCACCAGACTGGCCCCTTTCTTTCCACCAGGCCCCCACACAGGCCCCTTTCTCACCTCCAGGCCCCCACACAGGCCCCTTTCTCACCTCCAGGCCCCCACACAGGCCCCTTTCTCACCTCCAGGCCCCCACACAGGCCCTTTTCTTTCCACCAGGCCACCAGACTGGCCCCTTTCTTTCCACCAGGCCACCAGACAGGCCCTTTTCTTTCCACCAGGCCACCAGACAGGCCCCTTTCTCACCTCCAGGCCCCCACACAGGCCCCTTTCTCACCTCCAGGCCCCCACACAGGCCCCTTTCTCACCTCCAGGCCCCCAGACTGTCCCTTTTCTTTCCTCCAGGCCACCAGACAGACTGGCCCCTTTCTCACCTCCAGGCCCCCAGACTGTCCCTTTTCTTTCCTCCAGGCCCCCAGACTGTCCCTTTTCTTTCCTCCAGGCCCCCACACAGGCCCCGTTCTCACCTCCAGGCCCCCAGACTGGCCCTTTCATTCTTCCAGGCCCCCATACAGGCCCCTTTCTTTCCTCCAGGCCACCACACTGGCCCCTTTTTCACCTCCAGGCCCCCAGACTGGCCCCTTTCTCACCTCCAGGCCCCCAGACTGGCCCTTTTCTTTCCTCCAGGCCACCAGACTGACCCCTTTCTTTCCACCAGGCCACCAGACAGGCCCCTTTCTTTCCTCCAGGCCCCCAGACTGGCCCCTTTCTTTCCTCCAGGCCCCCAGACTGGCCCCTTTCTCACCCCCAGGCCACCAGACTGACCCCTTTCTTTCCACCAGGCCACCACACTGGCCCCTTTTTCACCTCCAGGCCCCCAGACTGGCCCCTTTCTCACCTCCAGGCCCCCAGACTGGCCCTTTTCTTTCCTCCAGGCCACCAGACTGGCCCTTTTCTTTCCACCAGGCAACCAGTCTGGCCCCTTTCTCACCTCCAGGCCCCCAGACTGGCCCTTTTCTTTCCACCAGGCCACCAGTCTGACCCCTTTCCTTCCACCAGGCCACCAGACTGGCCCTTTTCTTTCCACCAGGCCACCACACTGGCCCCTTTTTCACCTCCAGGCCCCCAGACTGGCCCCTTTCCTTCCACCAGGCCACCAGACTGGCCCTTTTCTTTCCACCAGGCCACCACACTGGCCCCTTTTTCACCTCCAGGCCCCCAGACTGGCCACTTTTCTTTCCACCAGGCCACCAGACAGGCCCCTTTCTCACCTCCAGGCCCCAACACAGGCCCCTTTCTCAACTCCAGGCCCCCACACAGGCCCCTTTCTCACCTCCAGGCCCCCACACAGGCCCCTTTCTCACCTCCAGGCCACCAGACAGGCCCCTTTCTTTCCTCCAGGCCCCCAGACTGGCCCCTTTCTCACCTCCAGGCCCCCAGACTGGCCCCTTTCTTTCCTCCAGGCTCCCAGACTGGCCCCTTTCTTTCCTCCAGGCCCCCAGACTGGCCCCTTTCTCACCTCCAGGCCCCTACACAGGCCCCTTTCTCACCTCCAGGCCCCCAGACTGGCCCTTTTCTTTCCTCCAGGCCCCCAGACTGGCCCCTTTCTTTCCTCCAGGCCCCCATACAGGCCCCTTTCTCACCTCCAGGCCCCCAGACTGGCCCTTTTCTCACCTCCAGGCCCCCAGACTGGCCCCTTTCTCACCTCTAGGCCCCCAGACTGGCCCCTTTTCTTTCCTCCAGGCTCCCAGACTGGCCCCTTTCTTTCCTCCAGGCCCCCAGACTGGCCCCTTTCTCACCTCCAGGCCCCCACACAGGCCCCTTTCTCACCTCCAGGCCCCCAGACTGGCCCTTTTCTTTCCTCCAGGCCCCCAGACTGGCCCCTTTCTTTCCTCCAGGCCCCCACACAGGCCCCTTTCTCACCTCCAGGCCCCCAGACTGGCCCTTTTCTCACCTCCAGGCCCCCAGACTGGCCCTTTTCTTTCCTCCAGGCTCCCAGACTGGCCCCTTTCTTTCGTCCAGGCCCCCAGACTGGCTCCTTTCTCACCTCCAGGCCCCCAGACTGGCCCCTTTCTTTCGTCCAGGCCCCCGACTGGCCCTTTTCTCACCTCCAGGCCCCCAGACTGGCCCCTTTCTTTCCTCCAGGCCCCCATTACTAGCCAAATAATTATAATTTTGTGAGAGAAAAAAAATACGTAGAAAGGCCAACTGGCATAAAAATACATTTGAAGGAAGAAGTTTACATACACCTTAGCCATGTACATTTAAAGTTTTTTCACAATTCCTGACATTTACTCCTAGTAAAATTCCACTTAGGATCACCACTTTATTTTAATAAGAATGTGAAATGTCAGAAAAATAGTAGAGATAATAATTTATTTCAGCTTTTATTTCTTTCATCACTTTCCCAGTGGGTCAGAAGTTAACATACACTCAATTAGTATTTGGTAGCATTGCCTTTAAAATGAACTTGAACTTGGGTCAAACGTTTCCGGTAGCCTTCCATAAGCTTCCCACAATAAGTTGGGTGAATTTTGGCCCATTCCTCCTGACAGAGCTGGTGTAACGGAGTCAGGTTTGTAGGCCTCCTTACTCGCACAGGCTTTTTCAGTTCTGCACACAAATTTTCTATAGGAGTGAGGTCAGGGCTTTGTGAAGGCCACTCCAACACCTTGACTTTGTTGTACTTAAGCCATTTTGCCACAACTTTGGAAGTGTGTTTTGGGTCATTGTCCTGCAGCAAAGCACCCCCACCAACATGATGCTGCCACTCCCGTGCTTCACAGTTGGGATGGTGTTCTTCAGCTTTCAATCCTCACCCTTTTTCCTCCAAACATAATGATGGTCATTATGGCCAAACAGTTCCATTTGTTTCATCAGACCAGAGGACATTTCTCCAAAAAGTATGATCTTTGTTCCCATGTGCAAACCGTAGTCTCGCTTTTTGTATGGCGGTTTTGGAGCAGTGGCTTCTTCCTTGCTGAGCGGCCTTTCAGGTTAGGTCGATTTAGGACTCGTTTTACTGTGGATATAGATACTTTTGTGCCTGTTTCCTACAGCATCTTCACAAGGTTCTTTGCTGTTGTTCTGAGATTGATTTGCACTTTCCACACCAAAGATTAACCAAGAGGGTTTTAACCAATTTAAAACTGTTCCATAGCAATGAGGTTTGTGCAGAAAGCTATAGGCCTAATACATTATCACCGCATATTG
>NC_060177.1:93545144-93610144 GCF_021184085.1 Oncorhynchus gorbuscha
ATCTTTTACACGCACCAATACTACATTTCCCACAATGCAACGGTGACGCACCGAGCAGTAGGCTGCTTCATTTCAATATTTATTGGCACAGCAGTTGTCAGCATCACAGTAAAATTAACTTTCAGATACCCATCAAAAATGGCAAAACGGAAGGTGGACACTGAGAACCGGGGGGTTTCAAACAAGGTGGGAGTCGGAGTATTTGTTCACGGAGGTAGCTGGAAAACCTGTGTGTCTTCTGTGTGGAGAAAGTGTGGCGGTACTGAAAGAGTATAATCTGAGACGACATTATGAAACGAAACACGCGGACAAAAACAAGAATATGGACATGGAACAAAGGCTACAAAAGGCAGAGGAATTAAAACGAGGCCTCAAATCTCGACAGGCTCTGTTCAAAAAAGCCAAATCACAAGGCCAGGCTGCTGTCAAGGCCAGTTTTATTTTGGCAGAAGAGATCGCTAAATCAGCCCGGCCATTTACGGAGGGGGATTTCATCAAAAACTGCATGATTAAAGTTTGTGACGAAGTTTGCCCAGAAAAAGGCAACTCTTTTTAAATGTGAGTCTGAGCAGAAACACCATTGCCGAGAGAGTAGACCAGTTGTCCATCAATCTAAAAGAGCAGCTTGTGAAAAAGGGAAAAGATTTCATTGCATATTCCTTGGCTGTGGATGAGAGCACCGACATTTCTGACATTGCCCAGTTGTCAATTTTCATCCGCGGAGTGGACTCCAGCCTAAGCGTGACAGAGGAGTTTTTGGCTTTACGTCCTATGCATGGCACAACTACGGGGCATGATTTGTATGAAGAGGTGTCAAGATGTGTAAATGAGATGGAGCTGCCTTGGGAAAAACTCGTGGGTTTGACAACCGACGGAGCACCTGCGATGTGTGGACACAGGAGCGGACTGGTGGCGAAGATACGGGAAAAGATGCAAGAGGAAAACGCGACAGGTGAGCTGACAGCTTATCATTGTATCATACACCAGGAAGCGTTGTGCGGTAAAGCCTTGAAAATGGAGCATGTAATGAGCATCATCACGCGCACAGTTAACTTTATCAGAGCCAAAGGTTTGAATCACCGCCAGTTCAAGGCATTTCTGACGGAGTTAGAAACGGAGCATGGTGATTTGCCTTATCACACAGAGGTGCGATGGCTAAGCCAGGGAAAGGTGCTTCAAAGATGTTTCGAGCTTCGTGAGGAGATTTGTCTGTTCTTGGACAGCAAAGGGAAAGACACAACACAACTCCGAGACGAAATGTTTCTGTGTGAAATGGCTTTTCTGTGTGACATTACGAGTCATCTGAATGCAATGAACTTGCAGCTGCAGGGTCGGGATCGTGTCATCTCTGATATGTACAGTACAGTGAAGGCATTTAAAACCAAACTGACTCTGTGGGAGACGCAGATGCGGAAAGAAAATTTGAGCCACTTTCCCAGCTGCCAGACCATGAAAGAGAAGCTCTCTACCAGTGCGTTCCCGAGCGCACAGTTGGCTGATAAAATAGGTATGCTTGCCGCTGACTTTCGACGCCGATTTGCTGACTTTGAAGCACAAAAAAGCAGGTTGGAACTGCTCGGTAACCCATTTGCTGTTGACGTGGAAAGCTCACCACCAAACCTCCAAATGGAGTTGATTGACCTCCAATGCAATGATGCACTGAGGGCAAAATATGCGGCAGTGGGTGCTGCGGAGTTCGCCCGTTTCCTCCCCGACACAATGCCCCAGCTGCGCATCCAGGCTGCTCAAACGTTGTCTATGTTTGGCAGCACATACCTGTGTGAACAACTGTTTTCTTTGATGAACTTGAACAAAACATCACACAGAAGTCGACTTACTGCTGAACACCTCCACTCAATTCTGAGGATTTCCTCAGCTCAGAGCCTTACCCCGAACATTGATGAACTTGTGGAAAAGATGGGACACCACCAAGTATCACCCTCAACCTCAAACAAGTGAACATTACTGTGCAATCACATATTTAGAGTTTTTACTCAGTTAAAGTTTAAAAGTTAAAGTTTAATATTTGTTTTCACTGCATGTTACTTCTCCTTAAACAAAGTGTTGTTTTTGATTAATAGATTTTTGCACTTTATTTTATTGTATTTCAATCCAATTATATTTTAAAAATATTTCAGTTGAGTGGATGATAGAAAATTGCTATTATTGTTTTTTTCTTTGAAGTAAATTTAGCCCACTTTTGCTAAAATATAAAATATAGGCTACTGATGGTGCCTTGAATACCGGTTTCTTTCATTTAATGTTCATGTTATGGGGATTTTTATATAAAGGAAATTTGTCTTTTGTGTCTGTTGAAAATTAAAGATTACTGACAGAGCCATAAGAAAATATTGCTTTATTTATCTGATCATATTGGAATATATTTGTTAGGTTTTCAGTAGGTTCAATTAGGTTCACTAGACTATATGCGTCATTTAAAAAATTTTCAATGAACATTCGAACAGTCCGGCCCTCGGCTTGTAGCTAAATTTTTTATTTGGCCCTCCGTCCATTTGACTTTGACACCCCTGGTTTAGCATAAAGTGTAAACGTGAAGACATTTACACCAATGAATGATGGTTTTGAGGTTTGATTTCATACCGTAGCGCTGACTAGTCATTCAGAACACGTATTCGGTCAAGTACGTCTCAAAATGTTTCCTTTACAAATTACCCAGCTAGCACATTTGGTTCCTTGGAAGTTGTGGGGACGTAAGATTTTGGTTTCCCATTGGTTCTGGAAACAAAGCCATAAGTTTCCTGACCAGTAAAACAGAATGCTTTTTCAAGGTTCTGAGAACAGAAGTGAAAATGTCACCTCTTCTGGGAACTTTAATTTTTAGGTCGCAGGGCAGTTCTGAGAACATTTAGTTATGGATCTCTGAAAGTTTTCCTGGGAGGTTTTATCAACGTTCTGAGAACACAAATTATAAGTTATTTGAAGGTCAGGGAGATTCAAACCTATAATCTTCAGTTCTCTATCCACAGAATTAGTCCACTGCACCACCAGGATGGCGCTAGAATGCCATGTTTTTATAACTCATACAAAGTGTTTTATATTATTTTTATTTTCGATTGAACCCTTATTTTATCAGGTAACACACCTGAACACACTTAACAAGATAGAGGATAGAAAGAGTTTTGTTGACGTTGAAGATGGAATTAATATGTTTTTAAATAACATTCTTAGAACCTTCTTCGAAGGTTACTAATGTTTTCTTGTGGTTTTTTTAATGGAAAATATTCTTAATGTTCTGAGAACACGACTTTCAATAGAACCATGATGAAACCTGCAGAAAAGGTTACGCTGAAGTACTGAAATTCCCACAGAAGAACAGTGTTTCCTAACGTTTCTCAGAACGTTCTGAGAACATGATTTTAAATAGAACATTACATTACATTTAAGTCATTTAGCAGACGCTCTTATCCAGAGCGACTTACAAATTGGTGCATTCACCTTATGACATCCAGTGGAACAGTCACTTTACAATAGTTTATCTAAATCTTAAAGGGGGGGTGAGAGGGAATACTTATCCTATCCTAGGTATTCCTTAAAGAGGTGGGGTTTCAGGTGTCTCCGGAAGGTGGTGATTGACTCCGCTGTCCTGGCGTCGTGAGGGAGTTTGTTCCACCATTGGGGGGCCAGAGCAGCGAACAGTTTTGACTGGGCTGAGGAAACTAGTAGGAAATATTATGCTGAAGTACCGAAAATGTACCACCTAAAGAAACATGGCTCTTGGAACATGATGTGTTAGCTGGGTGTCCTGCGCTGTTCCCAGAAAGTTGTAAGAAGGTTGTGTGCAAAAATAACCGTAGGACAACCAGTCTCTCACCAAGCTCTAATGAACGTATGGTTCTTAGAACATTATATGCTAGCTGGGTAGTTAGATGCAACCCACAGTTTACACCCTGCACCCACAGTTTACACCCTGCACCCACACTTTACATCCTGCACCCACAGTTTACACCCTGTACCCACACTTTTCATCCTGCACCCACAGCTTACATCCTGCACCCTTACACCCTGCACCCTTACATCCTGCATCCTTACACCCTGCACCCTTACACCCTGCACCCTTACACCCTGCACCCTTACATCCTGCACCCTTACATCCTGCACCCTTACACCCTGCACCCTTACACCCTGCACCCTTACATCCTGCACCCTTACACCCTGCACCCTTACACCCTGCACCCTTACACCCTGCACCCTTACATCCTGCACCCTTACACCCTGCACCCTTACACCCTGCACCCTTACACCCTGCACCCTTACACCCTGCACCCTTACACCCTGCACCCTTACACCCTGCACCCTTACACCCTGCACCCTTACATCCTGCACCCTTACACCCTGCACCCTTACACCCTGCACCCTTACACCCTGCACCCTTACACCCTGCACCCTTACATCCTGCACCCTTACATCCTGCACCCTTACACCCTGCACCCTTACACCCTGCACCCGGACCTACGTCATAGGTCCGTTGGGAAAAACTGATGTACATGAGAGATGGTTTGAAACCCTTGAGGAAGAATGTAGGAGGGTGGTACACAATATTCCTCACCCTCTCTATGTAAAGTTTTACATTAACATTTTAGTTGCCTTTATACCTGTATAGTAATAGTAGTATTATTATTTACACCTGTATAGTAATATAAGTATCACTATATTTACTGCTAAAGTAATAGTAGTATTAGTATTGTACCTATATAGTAATATAATTATTCGTATTTATTCATCTATAGTAATAGTATTATCAGTTTTATACCTGTATAGTAATAGTAGTGTTAGTATTTACACCTGTGTAGTAATATCAGTATTAGTATTTATACCTGTGTAGTCATATCAGTAGTAGTATGTATACCTGTGTAGTAATATCAGTAGTAGTATGTATACCTGTGTAGTAATATCAGTAGTAGTATGTATACCTGTGTAGTAATATCAGTAGTAGTATGTATACTTGTGTAGTAATATCAGTAGTAGTATGTATACCTGTGTAGTAATATCAGTAGTAGTATGTATACTTGTGTAGTAATATCAGTAGTAGTATGTATACCTGTGTAGTAATATCAGTAGTAGTATGTATACTTGTGTAGTAATATCAGTAGTAGTATGTATACCTGTATAGTAATATCAGTAGTAGTATGTATACTTGTGTAGTAATATCAGTAGTAGTATGTATACTTGTGTAGTAGAAGCAGTATTAGTGTTTATACCCTTCATATTTATTGTTATCATGGATACCAAATGACAGGAGGACCAGCAAGTAAGCTATGGAGTAGTTGTCTGTGTCTCCTAAAGGAGCTGAGTCCATCTGGAGGTCTACAGCAGAGGATCGATAGGGAGCTGAGTCCATCTGGAGGTCTACAGCAGAGGATCGATAGGGAGCCGAGTCCATCTGGAGGTCTACAGCAGAGGATCGATATGGAGCCGAGTCTACGGCCGACTATGGATCAGGACGTAGCCAGACGGTGATGTCATAGACCACGGCATCATCTCCGTCATTCTGGGGATGTCAGCGCGTAGACCTGTGAACCCAGAAGGTCCTCGTGTGCTGTTGCTATGCAATGTATCACCTGGAATTATAATAGAGTTTATTAATCAATATGGGGGGGAAAGACAATATGGCTATCCCAGGGCCAGACATATTGAAAAAACAGTCACAGGTTTTTCAGGCTCGGTGAACTAATCTATGTTATACTTAAAATGTGAGATTATAGAGATTATATATAATAAAAACAACTTCAGACATTAGACGTAATTAACAAAGCTTTGCACTGGTACAGAATCACATAAATTAAGGGTAATTAGAATACAACCTTCTATAAATTAAAGCCTGAAGTCCCTAAAACGGATCCCTGGGATCCTCAACTGTACAGTCCCTATGATGGATCCCTGGGGATCCTCAACTCTACGGTCCCTATGATGGATCCCTGGGGATCCTCAACTCCACAGCCCCAAAGTGGATCCCTGGGGATCCTCAACTCTACGGTCCCTATGATGGATCCCTGGGGATCCTCAACTCTACGGTCCCTATGATGGATCCCTGGGGATCCTCAACTCCACAGCCCCAATGTGGATCCCTGGGGATCCTCAACTCTACGGTCCCTATGATGGATCCCTGGGGATCCTCAACTCTACGGTCCCTATGATGGATCCCTGGGGATCCTCAACTCCACAGCCCCAATGTGGATCCCTGGGGATCCTCAATGGTACAGTCCCTATGATGGATCCCTGGGGATGCTCAACTGTACAGTCCCTATGATGGATCCCTGGGGATCCTCAACTGTACAGTCCCTATGATGGATCCCTGGGGATCCTCAACTGTACAGTCACTATGATGGATCCCTGGGGATCCTCAATGGTACAGTCCCTATGATGGATCCTTGGGGATCCTCAATGGTACAGTCCCTATGATGGATCCCTGGGGATGCTCAACTGTACAGTCCCTATGATGGATCCCTGGGGATCCTCAACTGTACAGTCCCTATGATGGATCCCTGGGGATCCTCAATGGTACAGTCCCTATGATGGATCCCTGGGGATCCTCAATGGTACAGTCCCTATGATGGATCCCTGGGGATCCTCAATGGTACAGTCCCTATGATGGATCCCTGGGGATCCTCAATGGTACAGTCCCTATGATGGATCCCTGGGGATCCTCAACTGTACAGTTGCTAAAAACGTATCCCTAGGGATCCTCAATTGTACAGCCGCTAGATGATCACACTTTTTGATTAATTCTAGCTAATACATTGTATTCTGTCAGGGGATGGAACATTAAAACATCATTTAAAGACAGCTTGGCATTTTTAGGTTTTGGAAAATGACTTTCAGTCTTAACCGTGTGTTGACTGATCATGAGGGGACCCATACTTGTGTAATTCAGAGAGTAGTCATGCAACAACAGCAACAGAATAGGGGAGCTGCTTGCAGATCAGTGAGCAGGTTTCATGTGTCTGAATTTTGGCATCTCAGCTCATGTCATCTTCACCACCACCCTGTAGCGGATTTAGGTATAGGTGACATGGGCACGGGG
Organism: Oncorhynchus gorbuscha; assembly: GCF_021184085.1. Lineage (NCBI taxonomy): Eukaryota > Metazoa > Chordata > Actinopteri > Salmoniformes > Salmonidae > Oncorhynchus > Oncorhynchus gorbuscha. The sequence continues at coordinate 93,552,187 of NC_060177.1, forward strand.
CGCCCACACAAAAAAATAATTATCTCACTCGTTTGCACGTCACCTCAATGGTATCATATCACCGTTTAGGACTGCGGGTCAATTAAACTTGTCGGCGTAGGCTAGTTTGTGAGCTAGGCAGCCTACTGCCTGGGAAGGTCTCCCACTCAGAAGTATGAGATGGGGAGACGGGCGGGGGTAGGTTGACCTCAGGTCTCCCCACTGGAAGCCCGAGGTAGGGGGGCGGGGGTAGGTTGACCTCAGGTCTCCCCACTGGAAGCCCGAGGTAGGAGGGCGGGGTAGGTTGACCTCAGGTCTCCCCACTGGAAGCCCGAGGTAGGAGGGCGGGGGTAGGTTGACCTCAGGTCTCCCCACTGGAAGCCCGAGGTAGGAGGGCGGGGGTAGGTTGACCTCAGGTCTCCCCACGTGAAGCCTGAGGTAGGGGGGGGTAGGTTGACCTCAGGTCTCCCCACTGGAAGCCCGAGGTAGGGGGACGGGGGTAGGTTGACCTCACGTCCCCCCACTGGAAGCCCGAGGTAGGGGGACGGGGTAGGTTGACCTCAGGTCTCCCCACTGGAAGCCCGAGGTAGGGGGACGGGGGTAGGTTGACCTCAGGTCCCCCACTGGAAGCCCGAGGTAGGGGAATGGGGGTAGGTTGACCTCAGGTCTCCCCACTGGAAGCCCGAGGTAGGGGGGCGGGGGTAGGTTGACCTCAGGTCCCCCCACTGGAAGCCCGAGGTAGGGGGGCCGGGGTAGGTTGACCTCAGGTCTCCCCACTGGAAGCCCGAGGTAGGGGGGCGGGGGTATGTTGACCTCAGGTCCCCCCACTGGAAGCCCGAGGTAGGGGGACGAGGGTAGGTTGACCTCAGGTTTCCCCACTGGAAGCCCGAGGTAGGGGGACGGGGGTAGGTTGACCTCAGGTCTCCCCACTGGAAGCCTGAGGTAGGAGGGGAGGGGTGGAATCTATCAAATAGTGCACCTCTAACTTTGTACAGTACTAATGCAGTTAGTAAAATCAGGCACACTACGAAATGCTACCAAATAAACCACAATTCATTCATTATACTGTGAATATAAACTTTCACAGACATATTGTTGGATTTTCTTCTGGATCATGCTAAATTATTAAGAATAATATAAAACCAGTCTGCACACCACCAAGGTGAATTGGTTTAGTCTTGACTCTTGGTTGACAGTGTTGGGGGATGGGTAATGTAGTCTTGCCTCTTGGTTGACAGTGTTGGGGGATGGGTAATGTAGTCTTGCAAAACTTCACCACCACCACACCACCACCACCACCTCCACCACCATCTCACCACCCACTTCACCACCACCACCACCACCACCACCTCACCACCTCACCACCCACTCACCACCACCACCACTCTCTCACCACCATCTCACCATCACCACCACCACCTCACCACCACCACCATCTCACCACCACCACCATCTCACCACCACCACCTCACCACCACCACCTCACCACCACCACCTCACCACCACCACCTCACCACCACCTCACCACCAATACTTCACCACCACCACCACCACCACCACCACCACCACCACCACCACCACCACACCTCACCACCACACCACCAATACTTCACCACCACCACCACCACCACACCACCACCACCACACCTCACCACCACACCACCAATACTTCACCACCACCACCACCACCACCTCACCCCCACCAACTCACCACCACCACCACCTCACCTCACCACCACCACCACCTCACCACCGCCACCACCTCACCACCACCACCACCTCCACCACCTCACCACCACCTCACCACCACCAATACTTCACCACCACCATCACCACCACCACCTCACCACCTCACCACCAATACTTCACCACCACCACCACCACCACACCTCACCACCACACCACCAATACTTCACCACCACCACCACCACCACCACACCTCACCACCACACCACCAATACTTCACCACCACCACCACCACCACCACACCACCACCACACCACACCACCACCACCACCACACCTCACCACCACACCACCAATACTTCACCACCACCACCACCACCACCACCACACCACCACCACCACACCTCACCACCACACCACCAATACTTCACCACCACCACCACCACCACCATGCCCACCACCACCACCTCACCCCCACCAACTCACCACCACCTCACCTCACCACCACCACCACCTCATCACCACCACCTCCTCACCACCACCACCCCACCACCACCACCTCACCCCCACCAACTCACCACCACCACCACCACACCTCACCACCACCACCTCACCACCACCAACTCACCACCACCACCACCACACCTCACCACCACCACCTCACCACCACCACCTCACCACCACCACCACCACCACCACCTCACCACCACCGCACGTCACGGTAAGGTCTACTACACCTGTAGTATTCAGCATTTCACGGTAAGGACTACACCTGTTGTACTCGGCACATGTGACAAATTTAAATTCTATTCTATTTTGAATCTGACTGTTCATTGTTTCATCAGCTTGTGTTTGAAAGGAGCGTAACGTCAGTAAACTATAGTGCTTTTCTGGTGGCGGACAAATAGTGTCTGTAGAAAGGAGAAAGGATCTCCTCAGAGTTTAGCAGAACACTTGAAGGGACTGGTACCGCCTCCATACCTTCTCATATATATAAATATAAATTACAAATTAAAATCATTTTAGCCAGTTTTTGACAGGTATTACAGGACAAAATATGTGGTTAATTGTGTACATTTAATAATCTTTTTTTGTTGTTGCAGTATTTTATTTAATGCAGAGAGACATACCATACTATGATACAATACATTCTATTTTTTAAATACATTGTCAAAGCTCATACATGCCTCTGAAAATGTTAGAAAACATTATGCATGCAGGCTAAGTGTTACCCAATAATTCACAAGCATGTGTGACCTTTGATCTAGAATTTAGTTGGACAGAATCTACACCAATCAGTCGATTGGCCGTATGGGATAAATCAACACTATGACACTGCATTCTCTGTCGGAGAGGACATTGTTATGCCAGGTTATCTCTTATCTCTATTCAGATGATATATGTGATAGCAATTTATAGCAAATTATATTCCTGTGAGAGTCCACTTAACACTTGGCAGAAAATCTTTAATGTCAGTAACCAAGGAATTGTTGTAATCAGAGCCTGAAGCAGCGTTAGTTACCTGGTGAACACTAATAACACCGTTTAGGCTAAAGTTAAACGACTAGTGTCAAAATTAACCAATGATATCTACTACGGCATGTCCATTTAACCAATCAATCAACTGTATTTATGAAGCCCTTTTTTTTTTACATCAACTGATGTCGCAAAGTGATGTACAGAAACCCAGCCTAAAACCCCCCAAACAGCAAGCAATGCAGGTGTAGAAGCACGGTGGCTAGGAAAAACTCCCTAGAAAGGCCAAAACCTAGGAAGAAACCTAGAGAGGAACCAGGCTCTGAGGGGTGGAAAGTCCTCTTCTGGCTGTGTCGGGTGGAGATTATTACAGAACATGGCCAAGATGTTCAACTGTTCATAGATGACCAGCAGGGTCAAATAACAATAATCACAGTGGTTGCAACAGGTCAGCACCTCAGGAGTAAATGTCAGGTGGCTTTTCATAGCCGCTCCTGCTGTCTCTAGAGAGTTGAAAACAGCAGGTCTGGGACAAGTCCGATGAAAAGGTCAGGGTTCCATTGCCGCAGGCAGATCGGTAGCATGACCAGGTGGACTGGGAACAACAAGGAGTCATCAGGCCAGGGTGTGTGTGTGTGTGTGTGTGTGTGTGTGTGTGTGTGTGTGTGTGTGTGTGTGTGTGTGTGTGTGTGTGTGTGTGTGTGTGTGTGTGTGTGTGTGTGTGTGTGTGTGTGTGTGTGTGTGTGTGTGTGTGTGTGTGTGTGTGTGTGAGACTTTTTGTCTTTCTTTACAGAAACTTTCTCAATTTCATTAAAAAAAACTCACCCCCCTTAAAAATAAAAGATATCCTGTACTGCATACATGTACCATACTCCCTTTTCCCTCTACCACACGATACAAACCAACATCACAATACCCAAAACAATACCCACTCCTACAACCGTATATCCAAAACATATCCAAAACAGCCCCCCCCCAACACACCATATCTCCTGAAACATCTCCACGCTTTTCATCATTTAATAGAACTCAAATTGTACCCTAAGGTGTGCAGAGACCATCCCATTAAACAGTAGTAAAGGATCTGTTTCTCTCTCACCTTTGACCCTGTTCCTCCTTGTTATCCAAATAGCCAACTTTGCCTGAGCAAACAGAAAATTCAAACAAAACACATTTTGGCCTTTTCCAACAGTAAAAACCACCCCCAACCTCTCACACAGACATTCCAACAAAGACGTGAATGACATTAACCCCGGCGCATACAGAAAACACATGAATCACAGTTTCTCTCATTACACAGAAAGGACACCCCTGCCCGACTCCAGGTTCAACCCGTACCAACCAGGTGTTAGTGGTCAGGACTCCATGTAGAACCCTCCACTGGAGGTCCCCTGACCTTTTGGTGCTGGTTGAGGACAGACAGTTTATGCCACAGGGAAGATGCCACCAGGTTGTTGATTATCATCACCTTCCCTCTAAATGACACTTGGGACAGGAGCCACCTCCACCTGGACAATCTTGACACCACTGCCTGTGACAGCCCTTCCCAGTTCTTCCTGACCCACCTCTCCGAGCCCAGGTGCACCCCCAACAATTTAAGCCCTACACAACCCCACTGCAAACCCCCTGGAAGCAGAGGAGGGGCCCTATCCCCCCCATGCCCCACATAACAGAGCATTGCTCTTGCCCCAGTTTACTTTAGCTGACAAAGCTCCCTCGTAAACCTTCAGACTGGTCTCTAGTGCCTTCATATCCTTCCCATCCCTGACCATCACAGAAACATCATCTGCATACGCTGACACTGTTATGCCTGTCACCACACAAATGCCTGTCCAGCACACTGCTGTCTCCTGCGTAGCAGGCCCAAAAAAGGCTCAATGGCTAGTGTATATAAATGCCCCGATAGAGGGTGTCCTTGTCTAATGCCCCTGGCCTACTGAGCCCCCCTCCCACCTTGACCATACATGAAGCCCGCCCCAGCATACAACAGCTTCACAAAGATCAAAAACCGTTCCCCAAACCCAAACATCACATTAAACAGATACTCATGGTCCACTCTATCAAAAGCCTTCTCTTGATCTAGAGACCAGTCCAAAGTTCACATTAGAACCTCTCGACAAGTCCAACATGTCCCTGATTCAGAACAAGTTGTCCGTGATTGAGCGTCCCGGTACACAATATGTCTGGTCCTTGTGTATTATAGAGTCCAGATGGGACTTCAGTCTGTTAGAAGACCTTGGCACGTATCTTGTAGTCCGCACAGAATAATGCCACAGGCCTCCAGTTCTTAAGTTCACACAAGTCCCCTTTTTTGGGCAGGAGAGTCAGTGCCGCCCGACGGTAGCTCATTGGCAACTCTCCTTACCTCACGCATTCAATCATCTACACCACCATCCCTGACATGACTAGGCCCAGCCTCATCTACACCACCATCTCTAGCCTGACTAGGCCCAGCCTCATCTACACCACCATCCCTGACATGACTAGGCCCAGCCTCGTCTACACCATCATCCATAGTAGGACTAGGCCCAGCCTCCACTACACCACCATCTCTAGCCTGACTAGGCCCAGCCTCATCTACACCACCATACCTGGCATGACTAGGTCCAGCCTCCACTACACCACCATCCCTGACATGACTAGGCCCAGCCTCATCTACACCACCATCCCTGACATGACTAGGCCCAGCCTCATCTACACCACCATCCCTGGCATGACTAGGCCCAGCCTTATCTACACCCCCATCCCTGGCATGACTAGGCCCAGCCTTATCTACACCCCCATCTATAGCATGGCTAGGCCCAGCCTTATCTACACCACCATCCCTGGCATGACTAGGCCCAGCCTTATCTACACCCCCATCCCTGGCATGACTAGGCCCAGCCTTATCTACACCCCCCATCTATAGCATGACTAGGCCCAGCCTCATCTACACCACCATCCCTGACATGACTAGGCCCAGCCTCATCTACACCACCATCCCTGACATGACTAGGCCCAGCCTCATCTACACCACCATCTATAGCATGACTAGGCCCAGCCTCATCTACACCACCATCTATAGCATGACTAGGCCCAGCCTCATCTACACCACCATCTCTAGCCTGACTAGGCCCAGCCTCCACTACACCACCATCTCTAGCCTGACTAGGCCCAGCCTCATCTACACCACCATCCCTGGCATGACTAGGCCCAGCCTCGTCTACACCACCATCCCTGACATGACTAGGCCCAGCCTCGTCTACACCACCATCCCTGACATGACTAGGCCCAGCCTCATCTACACCACCATCCCTGGCATGACTAGGCCCAGCCTCATCTACACCACCATCCCTGGCATGACTAGGCCTAGCCTCATCTACACCACCTTCCCTGACATGACTAGGCCCAGCCTCGTCTACACCACCTTCCCTGACATGACTAGGCCCAGCCTCGTCTACACCACCATCCCTGACATGACTAGGCCCAGCCTCATCTACACCACCATCCCTGACATGACTAGGCCCAGCCTTATCTACACCCCCATCTATAGCATGGCTAGGCCCAGCCTTATCTACACCACCATCCCTGACATGACTAGGCCCAGCCTCATCTACACCACCATCCCTGACATGACTAGGCCCAGCCTCGTCTACACCCCCATCTATAGCATGACTAGGCCCAGCCTCATCTACACCACCATCTCTAGCCTGACTAGGCCCAGCCTTATCTACCCCACCATCCCTGACATGACTAGGCCCAGCCTCGTCTACACCACCATCCCTGGCATGACTAGGCCCAGCCTCAACTACACCACCATCCCTGACATGACTAGGCCCAGCCTCAACTACACCACCATCCCTGACATGACTAGGCCCAGCCTCGTCTACCCCACCATCCCTGACATGACTAGGCCCAGCCTCGTCTACACCACCATCCCTGACATGACTAGGCCCAGCCTCGTCTACCCCACCATCCCTGACATGACTAGGCCCAGCCTCGTCTACACCACCATCCCTGACATGACTAGGCCCAGCCTCGTCTACCCCACCATCCCTGACATGACTAGGCCCAGCCTCATCCCACCTTCCCTGACCTCAGCCTCTACACCACCTTCCCTGACATGACTAGGCCCAGCCTCATCTACACCACCTTCCCTGACATGACTAGGCCCAGCCTCATCTACACCACCTTCCCTGACATGACTAGGCCCAGCCTCGTCTACACCACCTTCCCTGACATGACTAGGCCCAGCCTCGTCTACACCACCTTCCCTGACATGACTAGGCCCAGCCTCGTCTACACCACCTTCCCTGACATGACTAGGCCCAGCCTCGTCTACACCACCTTCCCTGACATGACTAGGGCCCAGCCTTTGCTGTCTGCATCTCATTGCCCTCTGCACTGTTACCTCGATTTCTCCCACTGGTGCTTGTGCCCTCACCTTGTCTATGGTCTTTATGTAGGCCCCAAAGCTCTTATGCCCCAGATCCCCACACTCTTACCGTAGACTATCTGTGCTGGTAAACCCTGCGTAGAGCCCCTCCCCGTGCCTCACTTTAAAATGCACATCTAGCTGTTGCTCATTGCTGTTCAGAAACATAAACATTTGCCTCCAGCATGAAACAACGTGCTTAACGGTATCTGTCTGAAAACCTGCTGACAGTACACGGAAACCGCTAGCAAACTTACAAAAATGACTCAGCTCTTTCCTGATTTGATCATCCATAATGAATGGAGGCAAATTTTCAACTACCACCCTTGTCAAAGGGGTAGAAAGAGTCCAAATTGGCACCAACACCCCTTACAAATATTCCACTAGCAATTTGCCCACCAACCAAATTTGCTCTTTTGATAAACACAACCACAGCTTTGTTCTTTCTGGAAGCAGAACATTCAGCTCCTACCTGGTCACCGACTGCGAGCAGAACCCCCTCCACTTTAACTCCATTCTAGGGAACACACCTGAATCCATGCCGTATCGACAGCGTGTCCTCTGCGCTAGGCTAGGCTTAGAAGACATCGCACACACCACAACTTCCAGACCCCAGGAAACTAACGCTGTCCTCTTCCACCCTAACTTTGAAAACACCTGTGGATGAAACAAATAATGCATTAACCCTCCACCATAGAAAGTAAAAATGAAAGGAAAGACCAAGAACAGAATCAAGAAAATAAGTTAGGACAGAGCCCTCTACACCAAACATTCAAAATATAAATAAAACTCCCAGAATGACCAAGAACAGAAGAATAGACACATAGAGAGAATAGACACATAGAGAGAATAGACAAATATATATAATAGAGATAGAGATAATAGACACAGACAGAACAGACAAATATATATAATATAGAGAGAATAGACACAGACAGAACATACACATATATATAATATAGAGAGAATAGACACAAATTGAGAATACCAACAGTTGAAGTCAGAAGTTGACATTTTTCCAACAGACAGATTATTTAACTTAGAATTCACTGTATCACAATTCCAGTGGGTCAGAAGTTTACATACACTAAATTGACTGTGCCTTTAAACAGCTTGGAAAATTCCAGAAAAAGATGTCATGGCATTAGAAGCTTCTGATAGGCTAATTGACATCATTTGAGTCAATTGGAGGTGTACCTGTGGATGTATTTCAAGGGCCACCTTCAAACTCAGTGCCTCTTTGCTTGACATCATGGGAAAATAAAAGAAATCAGCCAAGACCTCAGAAAAGAATTGTAGACCTCCACAAGTCTGGTTCATCCTTGGGAGCAATTTCCAAATGCCTGAAGGTACCAAGTTAATCTTTGCAAACAATATTACGTAAGTATAAACACCATCCATCATACCGCTCAGGAAGGAGACGCGTTCTGTCTCCTAGAGATGAACGTACTTTGTTGTGAAAATAGCAAATCAATAGCAAATCAGAACAACAGCAAAGGACCTTGTGAAGATGCTGGAGGAAACAGGTACAAAATTATCTATATCTACAGTAAAACAAGTCCTATATCGACGTAACCTGAGAGGTCGCTCAGCAAGGAAGAAGCCACTGCTCCAAAACCGCCATTAAAAAGCCAGACTACGGTTTGCAACTGCAAATGGGGATAAAGATCGTACTTTTTGGAGAAATGTCCTCTGGTCTGATAAAATGAAAATAGAACAGTTTGTCCATAATGACCATTGTTATGTTTGGAGGAAAAAGGGGGAGGCTTGCAAGCTGAAGAACACCATCCCAACCGTGAAGCACTGGGTGGCAGCATCATGTTGTGGGGGTGCTTTGCTGCAGGAGGGACTGGTGCACTTCACAAAATAGATGGCAACATGAGGAAGGAAAAATATGTGGATATATTGAAGAAACACCTCAGTCAGGAAGTTAAAGCTTGGTCGCAAATTAGTCTTTCAGATGGACAATGACCCAAAGCAGACTTCCAAAGTTGTGGCAAAATGGCTTAAGGACAACAAAGTCAAGGTATTGGAGTGGCCATCACAAAGCCCTGATCTCAATCCGATAGAAAATTTGTGGGCAGAACTGACAAAGTGTGTGCGAACAAGGAGGCCTACAAACGTGACTCTGTTACACCAGCTCTGTCAAGAGGAATGGACCAAAATTTGTGGAACTCGTGGAATGCTACCCAAAACGTTTGACCCAAGTTACACAATAAAGGCAATGAAACAAAATACTAATTGAGTATGTTCACTTCTGACCCACTGGGAATGTGAGGAAGGAAATAAAAGCTGAAATAAATCATTCCCTCTACTATTATTCTGAAAATAAAGTGGTGATCCTAACTGACCAAAATAAGGGATTTTTTAATAGGATTAAATGTCAGGAAATGCTGAGATTAAATGTAGTTGGCTAAGGTGTATGTAAACTTCCGACTTCAACTGTATATATAATTGAGATAGACACATATCTAGAATTCTTACATAGAGAATAGAGAGAGAGAAAAGACAGAGATAATAGACAAATAGAGAGATTAGAAAGAAAAGACACAGAGAGAATAGAGACTTAGAGAGAATAGAGAGAATATAGAGATAGAGATAGTAGATATAGAGAGAATAGAGATAATAGACAGAGAGAATAGACAAATAGAGAGAATAGCAGTTTTTGAAGGCATCCGTCAGCCTACAGGTAGTATAATGGGTCAAGGCAGCATCAGTCAGCCCACAGGTGGTATAATGGGTCAAGGCAGCATCAGTCAGCCCACAGGTAGTATAATGGGTCAAGGCAGCATCAGTCAGCCCACAGGTAGTATAATGGGTCAAGGCAGCATCAGTCAGCCCACAGGTAGTATAATGGGTCAAGGCAGCATCAGTCAGCCCACAGGTAGTATAATGGGTCAAGGCAGCATCAGTCAGCCCACAGGTAGTATAATGGGTCAAGGCAGCATCAGTCAGCCTACAGGTGGTATAATGGGTCAAGGCAGCATCAGTCAGCCCACAGGTAGTATAATGGGTCAAGGCAGCATCAGTCAGCCCACAGGTAGTATAATGGGTCAAGGCAGCATCAGTCAGCCCACAGGTAGTTTAATGGGTCAAGGCAGCATCAGTAAGCCCACAGGTAGTATAATGGGTCAAGGCAGCATCAGTCAGCCCACAGGTGGTATAATGGGTCAAGGCAGCATCAGTCAGCGACTCAATATATTTTTTCTAGAACAACTAATACCGATGGGAGAGAACAGCATTGTTGATCGATTCAATACCATGAATAACACCCAGCTCCATCCTGCATAAGTCATATTGTTTTGGCTTGTTGGATTAAATATCACTGGTATTTATTTAACATGGATAAGAAAAGCAAAAACTATTCCCTGACATGTTTGGAGCAAAACCCTGCACAATAGTATCGTTCTCAACCCCATTATATTACAGCATGGAGGGGTAGTAGTTATAAGATAGTGTAAATGACAACAAACTTTTCCCATAATATATAATACTATGGAAATCAACCCACTGGTAGAATCAATGTTGTTTCAACAACAAAACATATCCTTGTGAATAAACACGGGAAAACTGATTAGATTTGTAAAAATAAGTAATCGACTTAAGTGTCACGTTCTGACCTTGGGTTGGGTGGCATTCTTATGACATCCAGTGGAACAGTTTTTCAATGATTTTCTATTTCTTATGTTTGGCCTGGTATGGTTCTCAATCAGAGGCAGCTGTATTCGCTTAAAGACTGGTGGCCGTCCCAACCTTGCATACTATTGTTTCCTCTTCCATCCTATCAGACTCTTGGGTCTGCTCAAACCAATTCTCCAACCTATCTCCTGATTCTGCCTCCTCAAAGTTCCATCATCCTCCCTTTTAGCATTATTTGACTCTCTAACTGTCCCCTCAATCTTCCACTGATTGGCCTCCCTCCCGCTCCGTGGCATTAGACTCAATGCGAGCTCACAGAACAGGGCTCCGGAACCAGAAACCGATCTCAGGAAAATCTCAGCCTCCCTGCGGACCTGGCATCCTTTCACTCCCTCCTCTCTACATTTCCAGGGGTCTGTCTCTGCTGCTAAAGCCACTTTAAACCACTCTAAATTCCAAGCATCTCTCTGGTGGAAGCTGACAATAAAACACATTTTTCCTGAATCCTTGTATTAAAACCATTGGTTAAGACAGCAGATGATAATATATCAACCATTTTGCAAAAGAAGATCTGGACCTGTTATCATATTAGGTTTGCTAAGTCAAACAACAGCTGGTTCTGCTGACACTGCCCTAGGTACACCCTGTGCTCTGACCTCTTTCTCCCCTCCAATCTCTCCAGATGAAACTGGAGTGTCCGTGATAGCCAATCAACAACCTGCCTCATTTGAATCCCCTCCTCTCTTCTCCAGACCATTTCCGGAGACCTTGTTGTAGGTCACCACGCTCATCAACTTATTGACCGCTGGCAATTTCAGTCCCTTCCGTCTTCAAGAGAGCGAGAGTTGGCCAGGGGCACCCCTTCTGAAAAAACCTACACTCGATCCCTCCGATGTCAACAACTACAGACCAGTATCCCTTCTTTCTGAAGGTCTCCAAAACCAGGCTGTGGATGGTCAGCTCAGCCCCTATCTCTCTCAGAATGAGTTTTCTTGGTCCAAATGATGATGGTTTCAAGACAAAGTCATTCAACTGAGACCACTCTGGTAAAGGCAGTTTCCATAATTGCTAATGTTTCCTCTGCTCTCATCCTTCTAGACCCATCGGCTGCCATTTCCGTGAACCATCAGATCCTGCCCTCCACAGCTCATTGGGCCTCATGAGGCCCACATTGCAAATGTTGGCACTGGCCTGACAGCTGGGAAAGGATGGTCTGGCTGTAGATTATTTGTTTCCTCACTCAACCTGTTGGCTCTCTGAACCACTGGTGTCCCCCAGGGCTCTGTTCTAGGCCCTCTCCTATTCTCGCTATACACCAAGTCACTTGGCTCTGTCATAACCTCACATGGTCTCTCCTATCATTGCTATGCAGACGACACAAATTAATCTTCTCCTTTCTGATTTGATGACCAGAAGGCCCACAACAATTGCATGTCTCCATAAGTGTGGGATCATAACCTGAATTCGGAAAGGCACGAAGATCTTCTCCTCTGTGTCAGGATGAATGATGGCCTGCTTCACCTTTTGATCTTCCCATCACTGTTGATCAACTCCATTAGTGTCCATCCTGAAAAGCGCTCCAGAAGTTTGGCGTGATCCTCAAACTGTCGTTTCTCAGACTAACAAAGAGTGTGCTGGGGTCCTGATAGGTTCAATGCTCTCAACATCCGCAGAAAGTACGACCCTGATCACACAGGAAGTCTTCCAAACTGGAATCCAGGCACTGTCATCTCCCGTCTGGATTACTGCAATCAGATGATTTATGGCTGGGAATCCTGCCTGTGCCATTTTAAACCCCTACAACTCAGCAGAACGCCGCAGCCCGTCTGGTGTTCAACCTTCCCAAGTTCAATACATGAATAACACCCAGCTCCATCCGCATAAGTCATCCACTGGTTTTGGCTTGTTGGATTAAAGACCATGGTATTTATTTAACATGGATAAGAAAACCAAAAACTATTCCCTCCAGGCTTTGAACAAACCCTACACCCAAATAAGGGCATCGTTCATCCACCCTGGCCTTATATTACAGCATGGAGGGGTAGTAGTTATAAGATAGTGTAAATGACAACAAACTTTTCCCATAATCTATAATGGTGGAACAAACCCACTGGTAGAATCAGTTGTTTCAATCAACAAAACATATCCGTGAATAAACCGGGAAAACTGATTAGAATTTGGAAAAATAAGTAATCCTTGTCACCCCCTCCCCCTTAAAATATTTAGATGCACTATTGTAAAGTGGTTGTTCCACTGGATGTCATAAGGTGAATTCTATTTTGGCCTGGATAAGGTTCTCAACTTAAATGTAAATGTAATGTAATGTACTTGGTATTGTTTTCAACCAAACTTTTCCTAAATCTAATGACATGGATACAATTATTTTCTGTAAATTTCACATTGAATTCACATTAGTTGACAACTCAACCAAATGTAAATCAAAACTAGACGTTAGAACTGGCACCGCGGCTTTTGTGGAGCGATGGGTAACGATGCTTCGAGAGTGGCTGTTGTCTATGTGTGCAGAGGGTCCCTGGCTCGATGCCAGGTTGGGGCGAGGAGAGGGACGGAAGCTATACTGTTACATTGGTTTATTGGGAAGGTTTATTTTTGTATTTTTCTTAACTAACCTTTATTTAATATATACTTTTAATCATGTCGTATGTGGACACTTGCTCATTGAATATCTCATTCCAAAATCATGGGCATTAATATGGAGTTGGTCTGGGAAGGCTTTCCACTAGATGTTGGAACATTGCTGCTATAATAGTCTCCACTCTTCTGGGAAGGCTTTCCACTAGATTTTGGAACATTGTTACTATAACAGCCTCCACTCTTCTGGGAAGGCTTTCCACTAGATGTTGGAACATTGCTGCTATAACAGCCTCCACTCTTCTGGGAAGGCTTTTCCACTAGATGTTGGAACATTGCTGCTATTACAGCCTCCACTCTTCTGGGAAGGCTTTCCACTAGATGTTGGAACATTGCTGCTATAACAGCCTCCACTCTTCTGGGAAGTCTTTCCACTAGATGTTGGAACATTGCTGCAATAACAGCCTCCACTCTTCTGGGAAGGCTTTCCACTAGATGTTGGAACATTGCTGCTATAACAGCCTCCACTCTTCTGGGAAGACTTTCCACTAGATGTTGGAACATTGCTGCTATAACAGCCTCCACTCTTCTGGAAAGGCTTTCCACTAGATGTTGGAACATTGCTGCAGGGACTTGCTCGGGCACTGATGTTGGGCGATTAGGTCTGGCTCACAGTCGGCATTCCAATTCATCCCAAAGGTGTTCGATGTGGTTAAGGTCAGAGCTCTGTGCGGGTCAGTCCAGTTCTTCCATACCGATCTCAACAAACCATTTCTGTATGGACCTTGCATTGTGCACAGGGGCGTTGTCTTGCTGAACCAGGAAAGAGCCTTCCCCAAACTGTGGCCACAAAGTTGAAAGCACAGAATAATCTAGAATGTCATTGTATGCTGTAGTGTTAAGATTTCCCTTCACTGGAACAATGGTGCCTAGCCTGAACCATGAAAAACAGCCCCGGACCATTTTTGCGAGCTTCTGTGGTCTACCACTTCACCAACGATCCGTTGTTGCTCCCAGACGTTTCCACTTCACAATAACAGCACTTACAGTTGACCGGGGCTGCTCTATCAGGGCAGAAATTTGACAAACTGACTTGTTGGAAAAGGTGGCATTGTATAACAGTGCCACGTTGAACATCACTGAGCTCTTCAGTGAGGCCATTCTACTGCCAATGTTTTCCTATGGAGATTGCATGGCTATGTGCTCGATTTTATACACCTCTCAGCAACGGGTGTGGCTGAAGTAACCCGAATTCACTAGTTTTTGAAGGGGTGTCCAGATACTTTTGAATATATAGCGTATATCATATGCTAGGATGACAACTAAAACTTTTCCTCAGGTATACTGTATATCTATTGGAGTATATACAATCAGGGTATTTTAATGCTTGCTATAACACTGACACGTGAGAAAGTTCCTGTTCCTCTTCCTTTTCATATGAAGATGGGTTACCTACCCCAGACAGTGATGAGAGACGTGTCCATTGTGCCTCAGGTTGTCCATTGAAAAGAATGTCCCTCCCTCAGGCCTCCCTGTTGAGCACTTCCATAAAGGCCAACAGTATACCTGAGGAAAACTTAGACACCGCACAGTTTTAGTTGTCATCGTGGCGTTTGAAAAACATCATGTTAAATGTATTCTAAGGCCTGCAATGTGGAGGCAGGATAAAAGGCTCTCCGACAATTAACTACAATGTTCTTTAGCCGGAAACAGAGTCGACCTGTCATCCCTGGTATAGACGACGTCTGTACCTTCTCTCTCTCTCTCTCTCTCTCTCTGACTCTCTTTCTCTCTCTTACTCTCTCTCCCTCCCTCTCCTTCTCTCTGTCGCTCTCCTTCTCTCTGTCGCTCTCTTTCTCTCTGTCGCTCTCTTTCTCTCTGTCCCTCTCTTTCTCTCTCTCTCTCTCTCTCTCTCTCTCTCTCTCTCTCTCTCTCTCTCTCTCTCTCTCTCTCTCTCTCTCTCTCTCTCTCTCTCTCTCTCTCTCTCTCTCTCTCTCTTTCTCTCCCTCTGCCTCTGTCTCTTCGCTCTGCTGTGAATAGATAGCTAGGCCTATATGATCACTGAAAGCTGAGCTCGCCCCCAGTCAAAAGACAAGTGCAGAGAAAAGAGAGGGATTACCTCTGGAGAAGAAAAGAAAAGTACAAAATGAGGATTTTCTGTCTGTCTGACAGGCATGCCAGAGTGAGTGAGCCAGCTAGTGAGGGCTCCAGGATCTTAAAATAGCATGCTAATAGCTCCATGTCAGTGTGGATGTACCAAATGGCACACTGTTCCATATATAGTGCACTACTTTTGAGTAAGGCCCATAAGGTCTCTGGCTGAAAGCAGTACACTATATAGGGGAACATTTGGGATGCGGCCAGCGTGCTGCTGACAGGCCAAGGGCGAGACAGACAGACAGAGGCTCTCAGAGGTGTAATCTCTCTGTGTAGTATCTTTCTGCAGCTGTCTCCTGAAGAGCAACATCAGGACAATACTAGGACTACACAGCCGGGACATGCTAGGGAAAAGGGGCTAATGAAGTGCTGCTTATCTGCTTTCTGAGGGCTTTCGAGGGGGGCTTTCAGTGGGCCACTGCTCTCTTTGACACTCACATCGTGAACGACACAGTATGAATACCCTCACAGTATGGATACCCTCACAGTATGGATACCCTCACAGTATGGATACCCTCACAGTCTCACAGTATGGATACCCTCACAGTATGGATACCCTCACAGTATGGATACCCTCACAGTATGGATACCCTCACAGTCTCACAGTATGGATACCCTCACAGTATGGATACCCTCACAGTATGGATACCCTCACAGTCTCACAGTATGGATACCCTCACAGTATGGATACCCTCACAGTATGGATACCCTCACAGTCTCACAGTATGGATACCCTCACAGTCTCACAGTATGGATACCCTCACAGTATGGATACCCTCACAGTCTCACAGTATGGATACCCTCACAGTATGAATACCCTCACAGTCTCACAGTATGGATACCCTCACAGTCTCACAGTATGGTTACCCTCACAGTATGGATACCCTCACAGTATGGATACCCTCACAGTCTCACAGTATGGATACCCTCACAGTATGGATACCCTCACAGTCTTACAGTATGGATACCCTCACAGTATGGATACCCTCACAGTCTCACAGTATGGACACCCTCACAGTATGGATACCCTCACAGTATGGATGCCCTCACAGTATGGATACCCTCACAGTATGGACACCCTCACAGTCTCACAGTATGGACACCCTCACAGTATGGATACCCTCACAGTATGGATACCCTCACAGTATGGACACCCTCACAGTATGGATACCCTCACAGTATGGATAACCTCACAGTATGGATACCCTCACAGTATGGATACCCTCACAGTCTCACAGTATGGATACCCTCACAGTATGGATACCCTCACAGTATGGATACCCTCACAGTCTCACAGTATGGGACAGTTTCCCGGACCCAGATTAATACTCTGCGAACCAAAACATCTCTATTGCTTTTTTTAGTCTAGGTGTGGGCTTTAATCTGGGTCTGTGTGTGTGTCTCGGTAAACAGACAATATGAATTAATTTTTCTTAATAACTGTATTGGCTAGTCATGTGGATATGGTAATTAGCTAGGTCCTTCAGAACATGCGGGTAATTAGTCATACAATCATCAACACCTTCACTAACCTTAATTTGATCCAGGGGAGCCGTATCACTTTGGCTGACCCTGTAAAACAACGCATTTCACTGCACCTATCCGGTGAATGACAATAAAATAAATAAATCATCTTAATTGCCCTTGATGACCGACGTTTACATAAACACCTTATCCCATTAGCAGTAGATATAAATCCACAGTAACGGTACCCTTTGTACTTGCAGAATGTGGTAACGTGATGTAAAGCACATTTTCTTTACAATGAACATCATGACCAAGTAAACATCTCATCTGTCATGTAAGTAGGGTCAGGGCTAAGGTTAGAGGTTAGAGGTTAAGGGTTACAGGTTCATGGGCTAAGCATTAGGGGGTTACGGTTAGGGGTTAGATTGAGAGCTAAGGTTATTTTAGAGGTAATGGTTACAGGTTAGATTGAGGGCTAAGGTTGTTTTAGAGGTAATGGTTACAGGTTAGATTGAGGGCTAAGGTTGTTTTAGAGGTAATGGTTACAGGTTAGATTGAGGGCTAAGGTTGTTTTAGAGGTAATGGTTTTAGATTGAGGGCTAAGGTTGTTTTAGAGGTAATGGTTACAGGTTAGATTGAGGGCTAAGGTTGTTTTAGAGGTAATGGTTACAGGTTAGATTGAGGGCTAAGGTTGTTTTAGAGGTAATGGTTACAGGTTAGATTGAGGGCTAAGGTTATTTTAGAGGTAATGGTTACAGGTTAGATTGAGGGCTAAGGTTATTTTAGAGGTAATGGTTACAGGTTAGATTGAGGGCTAAGGTTGTTTTAGAGGTAATGGTTACAGATTGAGGGCTAAGGTTGTTTTT
Organism: Oncorhynchus gorbuscha; assembly: GCF_021184085.1. NCBI lineage: Eukaryota > Metazoa > Chordata > Actinopteri > Salmoniformes > Salmonidae > Oncorhynchus > Oncorhynchus gorbuscha. The sequence continues at coordinate 93,570,462 of NC_060177.1, forward strand.
GAGGGCTAAGGTTGTTTTAGAGGTAATGGTTACAGGTTAGATTGAGGGCTAAGGTTGTTTTAGAGGTAATGGTTACAGGTTAGATTGAGGGCTAAGGTTGTTTTAGAGGTAATGGTTACAGGTTAGATTGAGGGGTTTTAGAGGTAATGGTTACAGGTTAGATTGAGGGCTAAGGTTGTTTTAGAGGTAATGGTTACAGGTTAGATTGAGGGCTAAGGTTGTTTTAGAGGTAATGGTTACAGGTTAGATTGAGGGCTAAGGTTGTTTTAGAGGTAATGGTTACAGGTTAGATTGAGGGCTAAGGTTGTTTTAGAGGTAATGGTTACAGGTTAGATTGAGGGCTAAGGTTAGAGGTTAGAGGTTAAGGGTTACAGGTTAGATTGAGGGCTAAGGTTAGAGGTTAGAGGTTAAGGGTTACAGGTTAGATTGAGGGCTAAGGTTAGGGTTTGGTATTTCGGGTATTTTATTAGGATCCTCCGTGAGCTTCTCTTCCTGAACATGAAACACGGCATAATACGAAACCTAACAGACAAGAACAGTTCAAGAACAGAACTACATACATTTAAAAACGACACACCTATCCGACATATCAGTACATACACAGAAACTATCTAGGTCAGATTGGGGAGAGGCGTTGTGCCGCGAGGCGCCACGAGGCGATGTGCCACGAGGCGATGTGCCGCGAGGCGATGAGCCGCGAGGCGTTGTGCCGCGAGGGCGTGTGCCGCGAGGCGTTGTGGCGCGAGGCGATGTGCCGCGAGGCGATGAGCCGCGAGGCGTTGTGCCGCGAGGGCGTTGTGCCGCGAGGGCGTTGTGCCGCGAGGCGTTGTGCCGCGAGGCGTTGTGCGAGGGCGTTGTGCCGAGGCGTTGTGCCGCGAGGGCGTTGTGCCGCGAGGGCGTTGTGCCGCGAGGGCGTTGTGCCGCGAGGCGTTGTGCGCGAGGGCGTTGCCGCGAGGGCGTTGTGCCGCGAGGCGAGGTCGCGAGGCGTTGTCGCGAGGCGTGCCGCGAGGCGTTGTGCCGCGAGGCGTTGTGCCGCGAGGGCGTTGTGTCGCGAGGCGTTGTGCCGCGAGGCGTTGAGCCGCGAGGCGTTGTGCCGCGAGGGCGTTGTGCCGCGAGGGCGTTGTGCCGCGAGGCGTTGTGCCGCGAGGGCGTTGTGCCGCGAGGCGTTGTGCCGCGAGGGCGTTGTGCCGCGAGGGCGTTGTGTCGCGAGGCGTTGTGCCGCGAGGCGTTGTGTCGCGAGGGCGTTGTGCCGCGAGGCGTTGTGTCGCGAGGGCGTTGTGCCGCGAGGCGATGAGCCGCGAGGCGTTGTGCCGCGAGGCGTTGTGTCGCGAGGCGTTGTGCCGCGGGCGTTCGCGAGGGCGTGCCGCGAGGCGTTGTGTCGGGAGGCGTTGGGCGTTGTGCGAGGCGCGAGGCGTTGTGCCGCGAGGCATTGTGTCGCGGGCGTTGTGCCGCGAGGCGTTGCTTTATCTGTTTTTTTTAAAACCACGTTTGCTGTTTATTTGAGCAATATGAGATGGAAGGGAGTTCCATGCAATAATGTCTCTATATAATAGTGTACGATTTTCTTGAATTTGTTCTGGGTTTGGGGACTACGAAAAGACCCCCGGTGGCATGTCTTGTGGGGTAAGTGTGTGTGTCAGAGCTGTGTGTAACAGTAGCAGTCTTTGCCATCTAAGATGAGGGAGGACAAAAAAAATGAATGAGCCTTATTTCTATTACAGCATATTGGATGACTGTCATTCATATTCCATTCACCCAGTTCAATGTAACAGTGACAGGTTTAGGTTACTGTCATTCATATTCCTTTCACCCAGTTCAATGTAACAGTGATAGGTTTAGGTTACTGTAATTTATATTCACCCAGTTCAATGTAACAGTGACAGGTTTAGGTTACTGTCATTCATATTCACCCAGTTCAATGTAACAGTGACAGGTTTAGGTTACTGTCATTCATTCACCCAATTCAATGTAACAGTGACAGGTTTAGGTTACTGTCATTCATATTCACCCAGTTCAATGTAACAGTGACAGGTTTAGGTTACTGTCATTCATATTCACCCAATTCAATGTAACAGTGACAGGTTTAGGTTACTGTCATTCATATTCACCCAGTTCAATGTAACAGTGACAGGTTTAGGTTACTGTCATTCATATTCCATTCACCCAGCTCAATGTAACATCAATAGGTTTAGGCTACTACATGATACTAGAATGTTCCCTAAACCCATCATGAGGTTGCTACAACCTAGCCTATGAATGAAAGTTTACAACGTAGGTGCACACAGGTCGAGAGACAAATTTGACAGACAGTGACACATGGACAGACAGTGACATTCAATAACACATTGCCTGCATTTAGCTGATCTAGGGAGTAATCACAAACGAGAGTTTCTATTGGAGAAATGCAGGTATTTTTACATCAGCTGTATGTGACCAGGAGAGAAAACCTTTCCAAGCCAATCCGTTACACACAGCCTACATCATTTTCACAATATTAGATAACATAACATCATAGTCAGCACAGCTAATATATATATATTATATATATATATGCCATTTAGCAGACGCTTTTATCCAAAGCGACTTACAGTCATGTGTGCATACATTCTACGTATGGGTGGTCCCGGGGATCGAACCCACTACCCTGGCGTTACAAGCGCCATGCTCTACCAACTGAGCTACAGAATAGAACTAATGTGTAATAGAACTAACGTGTAATAGAACTAACGTGTAATAGAACTAACGTGTAATAGAACTAACGTGTAATAGAACTAACGTGTAATAGAACTAACGTGTAATAGAACTAACGTGTAATAGAACTAACGTGTAATAGAACTAACGTGTAATAGAACTAACGTGTAATAGAACTAACGTGTAATAGAACTAACGTGTAATAGAACTAACGTGTAATAGAACTAATGTGTAATAGAACTAACGTGTAATAGAACTAACGTGTAATAGAACTAACGTGTAATAGAACTAACGTGTAATAGAACTAACGTGTAATAGAACTAACGTGTAATAGAACTAACGTGTAATAGAACTAACGTGTAATAGAACTAACGTGTAATAGAACTAACGTGTTAGTAAACTTGCTACAGTCTTGCAGTAACGCTAGTGTACAGTAAGTAAACGGTTTAGCACTGACGCCGGCTGGCCCCGGTGACCATAAAAGCCTTACCTTGACTTGGAAGAGTTCCAGTGTTGTGTTAGAAAGTCATGGCCAGCTAGCTAACATAGCCTCCCTCTGTTTGAGCAGTGTGTTTCAGTAGGTTAAACTAGCTAGCTGCATTTGGTAGCTAAAGTAATTTGCTAGCTAAGACAAAATCTCTCTCTCTCCCTGTTTCTCTCAATTTTGTTAAAAATGCGAAATGAAGGTATTTCTCTTTAAGTCAAGTACTCGCCACATGTTATACACTGAAGTGCTAGATCACCATCTGATCCTTTCATTGGTTGGACAAGAGCTCTGCTGCAAGAGCTCGGATAGGCTGGAGGACGTCCTCCGGAAGTTGTCAAAATTACTTTGTAAGTCTATGGAAGGGGGTGAGAACCATGAACCTCCTAGGTTTTGTATTGAAGTCAATGTACCAATAGGAGGACTGAAGCTATCTGTCCTCCGGCTACACCCTGTTTACACCATGCTGTTGACCTCCTGTGCAAAATTGTGGGTTTCAATCTGTTATTAGTATTTGGCGATGTGATTATATTTAGTATAGTTTTATCTAAAAATGATACGTTCTTAAATGTTTTACAATTAAAATATTTATGAAATTCACTGAGAAGGGTGGTCCTCCCCTTCCTCCTCTGAGGAGTCTCCGCTGGTGTGTATGCAAACGATATGGAAATTTCAACACATTAATGTTTAGTGATGCAGTCAGTCTCTCCTCAAATCTTAGCCATGATATTGCAAAAAGGACAGTCAAAAATAAATAATAAGGAACAAGGTTTTGAAGTATCTGTCCTAAATCTGGGACAAAAAATGTTTAAATATTTTTTGTTTTGTTTTTTTGATATTTATTTTCATCACGTTCAACCCCTTTTTTGGAAACAAAAACAAAACAAAAACAAAACAACAAAACAACCTTCATACTTCCATTCATTTTTTAAACCGGTAGTGATTACCTTCAGACAAGTCCTGTGACAGACAAGGCCGTACGGTTCAAACCAAACAGAAATTGGCACATCGAACGGTTCCTACTTTAGACTGACACTTTTGGGGGGTTGTAGAGCAAAATGGAGAACACCATTGTGTCCGTGAGAGTTTCTTCTTTCCAGTGGTAGAAGCTACGGATGTTTCCACGAGATTACCAATTTTCAGGATGTCTCAAGGTCTGACAAACACCGCTCTAGGTCTGCCACCTTTCACCGCAGATGTGGAAATGCGACATAGGCAGATAGATATCTCTAGCTTAAATTCATGGATTTATATGTGGATTTGTTTTATCGAACTTAGAATTATGCACCGGTGCATCAATAGACCCCAGGAGGTGAACTACATAGTAGCAGCAGTAGCAGCAGCAGAAACAGGAGTTGTAGTAGCAGCAGCAGTAGTAGTAGTAGTAGTAGTAGTAGTAGCAGTAGTAGTAGTAGTAGTAGCAGTAGTAGTAGCAGTAGTAGTAGCAGTAGTAGTAGCAGTAGTAGTAGTAGTAGTAGCAGTAGTAGTAGCAGTAGTAGTAGTAGTAGTAGCAGTAGTAGTAGTAGTAGTAGCAGTAGTAGCAGTAGTAGCAGTAGTAGTAGTAGTAGTAGCAGTAGTAGTAGTAGTAGTAGCAGTAGTAGTAGTAGTAGTAGTAGTAGCAGAAGTAGTAGTAGTAGTAGCAGTAGTAGTAGTAGTAGTAGCAGTAGTAGTAGTAGTAGTAGTAGCAGTAGTAGTAGTAGTAGTACTAATAGCAGCAGCAGGAGTAGTAGTAGTAGCAGTAGTAGTAGTAGTAGTAGTAGTAGTAGTAGTAGTAGTAGTAGTAGTAGTAGTAGTGCTAATAGCAGCAGCAGGAGTAGTAGCTGTAGTAGTAGTAGTAGTAGTAGTGCTAATAGCAGCAGCAGGAGTAGTAGCTGTAGTAGTAGTAGTAGTAGCAGTAGTAGTAGTAGTAGTAGTAGTGCTAATAGCAGCAGCAGGAGTAGTAGTAGTAGTAGTAGTAGTAGTAGTAGTAGTAGTAGTAGTGCTAATAGCAGCAGCAGGAGTAGTAGCTGTAGTAGTAGTAGTAGTGCTAATAGCAGCAGCAGGAGTAGTAGCTGTAGTAGTAGTAGTAGTAGCAGTAGTAGTAGTAGTAGTAGTAGTAGTAGTGCTAATAGCAGCAGCAGGAGTAGTAGTAGTAGTAGTAGCAGCAGTAGGAGTAGTAGTAGTAGTAGTAGTTGTAGTTTTAGTTGTAGTAGTGGTAGTAGTAGTAGTAGTAGTAGAAGTCATAAGAGTTGTAGTAGTAGTAGTAGCAGTAGTAGTAGTAGTTGTAATAGTAGTAGTCATAGTAGTAGTAGTAGTAGTAGAAGTCATAACAGTAATAGTAGTAGTAGTAGTAGAAGTCATAACAGTAGTAGTGGTAGTAGTAGTAGTAGTAGGAGTAGCAAGAGATGTGTGTGTGTGTGCGTGCGTGCACCTGGGTTTTACCCAGCAAGCCCTATGTTAGATCCACCATCCCCTGTCCATGACACCTCCGTGCCCCTAACTCACGTAGAATCAAGGTGCTAAAGCACATTGCCACCATTTTAATTATCATTACCTTGACACGGTGTTAATATCTCATATCTATTCTAATGATAACTAATGTTCTACCACTGTCTATTCTGTCTGAAAACAGTAATTACAACAGAGTGAACAGAGACTTTAAACCAAATTGCACCCTATTTCCTATAGAGTACACTAGTGCTGACATGGCTCTGGTCTAAAGTAGTGCCTACTATGTAGGGAATAGGGTGCAGTTTGTGTATTACGGTATCAGTACTACAACTACAACTCTAATTGGTTCAATAGATAGACACACTTACAGCTGGTGTCAAAACCTCTTAACATCTCCCATCTCATCCTGATGTAAAATAACAGAGAAAGGAGAAACGACCTGATAAATGAAAACCATCACATCCTGATGTAAAATAACAGAGAAAGGAGAAACGACCTGATAAAGAAATAAAACAACAACATCTCGTTGACTCAATGGGCGTTTGTTTACTGAGTGCCTTTGTTTTACCCTGCAGTCCTCTCCACCATGAGAAGGGCGGAGTGAATTAGCCGATCAACCTGCGCGTGTGGTTCGCTTTGTCAGTAATAAATCATAACAATTATAATTACACATAATTAATATACATAATAATTATATATATATTATCTTTTACGCCTTGTAAGAGGTTAAAACTGTTGTAAATGATTCTACTTGAAAATGCGAATCAGGGCGGCCTATCTTCTGAATCTTTTGAAAAGCGAATCAAATACTTGTTACCAGTTGTACAAAGATATTGCAATCAGAGAGGTGGTCGACTATGTAAAATCCATACATACTACTAATACACAGTCTGCAATTTGCGTTGATATTTATATTCAATTTTATTTATGATGTAACTTATATTATAAACGGGTTGGTTCGAGCCATGAATGCTGATTGGCTGATATCCGTGGTATATCAGACCCGTATACCACCGGTATGACAAAACATTTATTTTTTTACTGCTCTAGGTATGTTGGTAACCAGTTTATAACAGTAATAAGACACCTCAGGGGGTTGTGGTACGGAATATTACACGGCTAAGGTATCCTAGTGGTTAGAGTGGTTAACTGAAAGGTTGCTGGATCGAATCCCCAAGCTGACAAGGCAGTTAACCCACTGTTCCACGGGCACCGAAGACGATTAAGGCAGCCCCTCTCTGATTCAGAGGTGTTGGGTTAAATGCGGAAGACACATTTCAGTTGAATGCGTTCAGTTGGACAACTGACTAGGTATCCCCCTTTCCCTATGGGCTGTATCCAGCGAGGGTCGAGAAGCCGGTGTTTGGAGAATATGTTGGTGCTGTCCGTCGAGGGTCGAGAAGCCGGTGTTTGGAGGATATGTTGGTGCTGTCCGTCGAGGGTCGAGAAGCCGGTGTTTGGAGGATATGTTGGTGCTGTCCGTCGAGGGTCGAGAAGCCGGTGTTTGGAGGATATGTTGGTGCTGTCCGTCGAGGGCTTACAAAAAGTGCCAATAGATCCTCCAAAACACCGGCTTCGAGGGCATTATCACTTTTATACAACGTGTTCCCAACATGTTCAAATAACGACTTACATATTTTCATTTAAAACGTTATTTTACTCATGCAATTTCATCCTTCCACAAGATATAGTCCCGACACAAATCTTTTGGATTTCCACCCTGATCGTTCGTTCTATCGGTTCCGTCTCGTTGTTCTGTGTCTATGGATGCGACCCATTCGCTCAATCTAAATGTTCTATCGCCATACTGGCTGGCAACCTTTTTTATCCCCTGCTTGTTACCTAGCCAACCACGGCTAATTATTTCAGTTACGTCAAACAGTGCAGACCAAAATAACAACAAAGTAGCTGCAAATGCGTTTGTTTGAGCTGTTTTCTAGTGTCGTTTAATTAATGAGGCGTGATTTTCACCTGGTTATAGAAAATGTACTTTCTCGTCAGGACACTGTTGTTCAGAGGAGCTAGCCAACAACACAGCTAACACAATCACTTCAAACTGAAGCTGGACACTGTTGTTAAGAGGAGCTAGCCAACAACACAGCTAACACAATCACTTCAAACCGAAGCTGGACACTGTTGTTAAGAGGAGCTAGCCAACAACACAGCTAACACAATCACTTCAAACTGAAGCTGGACACTGTTGTTCAGAGGAGCTAGCTAACAACACAGCTAACACAATCACTTCAAACTGAAGCTGGACATTGTTGTTAAGAGGAGCTAGCCAACAACACAGCTAACACAATCACTTCAAACTGAAGCTGGACACTGTTGTTAAGAGGAGCTAGCCAACAACACAGCTAACACAATCAATTCAAACTGAAGCTGGACACTGTTGTTAAGAGGAGCTAGCCAACAACACAGCTAACACAATCACTTCAAACTGAAGCTGGACACTGTTGTTAAGAGGAGCTAGCCAACAACACAGCTAACACAATCACTTCAAACTGAAGCTGGAAAGACTGTAAACTAGCTGAACTTCATTTAGTTTTTTCCTGTTTTCTATTGATATGTATTTGTATATATTATGCTGATTCATGATGTCGGCTGGCTGAGAAAAGCTGCCTGTCTGTCTGTCTCGTCCCGACTCCCGGCACGTTCATTACTATGGGACAGATGGAGATCGGATTTGAATATTGAAACAATGTTGCAATTGTCGGCGAGACAGACAGCAAGGTTTATACAAATCTCCGCTGTTAAATACTAAATGTTAGTCAAGTTTATAAATTGCCTGGCTGGGCTGATGAGAGGGTGGATGGCGCAGTCAGATGGATCAGAGTAAATAAACATTTTAAAGTAATAGATTTAGCAGGTGGTAACTTGTGGAATAGACACCGGCTGGAATGCAGTTTTAACCAATCAGCATTCGGGATTAGACCCACACGTTGTATAATGGCCATATACCACATCCCCTCGGGCCATATTGCTTTTTAAAAAAATACGACAAACTATAGTTTAACCGCGGATCATATTTTGTAAAAAAAAAAAAATATATATATATATATATGGGACACTTGTTTATAATGCATTATGAATGTCCTATTTTCAGCTCATAATACATTATAAGCTTGACTTTGAGAACGGCAGGGACAGAGACGGTTATATACAGGGATGGATGCTTTGTGACTGTGACCCCCCCCCCCTTTGCCCCTGAGTCTCCATCCCCCAGAGTCCACAGCTGTAGACCACCAGCCCTGTTTCACCACTGAGACTAATTGCTACGCTGTAGTTACGGTGGTACTTCATCTGTCAATGTTCCAGCCATGTTCTACTTAATTGGCTGTGGCTGATATCAAGTGTGTGTGTGTGTGTGTGTGTGTGTGTGTGTGTGTGTGTGTGTGTGTGTGTGTGTGTGTGTGTGTGTGTGTGTGTGTGTGTGTGTGTGTGTGTGTGTGTGTGTGTGTGTGTGTGTGTGTGTGTGTGTGTGTGTGTGTGTGTGTGTGTTTGTTTCTAGCCTGCATGTGGACAGACAGAAAGACAAGTGGAAAAATTAGTAGATGGACAACAGCAGATTTATATATTCCACATGCTGTTTGTCTGTTTCCTTGACTACAGAGTGGATATGAAATCCATCACAATGACTCAGTGATGTTCTGGTCTACTACAGAGTGGATATGAAATCCATCACAATGACTCAGTGATGTTTTGGTCTACAGAGTGGATATGAAATCCATCACAATGACTCAGTGATGTTCTGGTCTACTACAGAGTGGATATGAAATCCATCACAATGACTCAGTGATGTTCTGGTCTACTACAGAGTGGATATGAAATCCATCACAATGACTCAGTGATGTTCTGGTCTACTACAGAGTGGATATGAAATCCATCACAATGACTCAGTGATGTTCTGGTCTACTACAGAGTGGATATGAAATCCATCACATTGGCTCAGTGATGTTTTGGTCTACAGAGTGGAAATGAAATCCATCACAATGACTCAGTGATGTTCTGGTCTACTACAGAGTGGATATGAAATCCATCACAACGACTCAGTGATTTTTTTGGTCTACAGAGTGGAAATGAAATCCATCACAATGACTCAGTGATATTCTAGTCTACTACAGAGTCCTTCAAATGATTTAGCTGTAAGTAAGAGTAAAGTAAATTTTATGTTTGATGGCCATGTAGATATATCATCCATATATAGGGAAGGAACCAAAGGGAGTGACATATATAGGGAAGGAACCAAAGGGAGTGACATATATAGGGAAGGAACCAAAGGGAGTGACATATATAGGGAAGGAACCAATGGGAGAGACGTATATAGGGAAGGAACCAATGGGAGGGACATATATAGGGAAGGTAATCAGGGAAGTGATGGAGTCCAGGTGAGTCTGATAACGAACAGGTGTGTGTAACGATGGAGACAGGTGTACGCTTTAACGATCAGCCTAGTGACCTAGAGACCGGAGAGGGAGCACACGTGACAATAATTCCCCAACTCAGCCCCTTTACCTTTATTTATCCAATCATAACTCTGACTTTTTACCTTAATCCATTCACATACTCAGTCTTTTACCATCTTAATCCCATCACAACTCAGCCTTTTACCATCTTAATCCCATCACAACTCAGCCTTTTACCATCTTAATCCCATCACAACTCAGCCTTTTACCATCTTAATCCAATCACAACTCAGCCTTTTACCATCTTAATCCCATCACAACTCAGCCTTTTACCATCTTAATCCCATCACAACTCAGCCTTTTACCATCTTAATCCCATCACAACTCAGCCTTTTACCATCTTAATCCCATCACAACTCAGCCTTTTACCATCTTAATCCCATCACAACTCAGCCTTTTACCATCTTAATCCAATCACAACTCAGCCTTTTACCATCTTAATCCCATCACAACTCAGCCTTTTACCATCTTAATCCCATCACAACTCAGCCTTTTACCATCTTAATCCCATCACAACTCAGCCTTTTACCATCTTAATCCCATCACAACTCAGCCTTTTACCATCTTAATCCCATCACAACTCAGCCTTTTACCATCTTAATCCCATCACAACTCAGCCTTTTACCATCTTAATCCAATCACAACTCAGCCTTTTACCATCTTAATCCCATCACAACTCAGCCTTTTACCATCTTAATCCCATCACAACTCAGCCTTTTACCATCTTAATCCCATCACAACTCAGCCTTTTACCATCTTAATCCCATCACAACTCAGCCTTTTACCATCTTAATCCCATCACAACTCAGCCTTTTACCATCTTAATCCAATCATAATGCATCCCTCAGTTTAACTGGATTGTCTTCTAGGGTGGCATATTTTATGGTCCAATCAGCAGTGGTGTCCACTCAATCATAGCAGTAGCTGTTGAATACTTCGCATTAAAGACTATTTGAAATCTTATAAATACGTTTAGCGTTTGCTGTAGACTACCTGGAGTGCCAGACAGGTGGGGTTTGCGGATTTGAGACTATTCCATCGGTTTCATTGTGCCAGTCAATATGAATTAAACCCAGATTAATCAAACCCAGATTAATCAAACCCAGATTAATCAGACCCAGATTAATCAGACCCAAATGATTTCAGATGGTGTTTGAACCCAGGTCTCAGCTTTAACCAGCATGGTTTCTCTGGTCTGGTCTCTCTACACCTCTCTGGTCTGGTCTCTCTACACCTCTCTGGTCTGGTCTCTCTATACCTCTCTGGTCTGGTCTCTCTACACCTCTCTAGTCTGGTCCCTCTATACCTCTCTAGTCTGGTCTCTCTACACCTCTCTGGTCTGGTCTCGCTACACCTCTCTGGTCTGGTCTCTCTACACCTCTCTGGTCTGGTCTCGCTACACCTCTCTAGTCTGGTCTCTCTATACCTCTCTGGTCTGGTCTCTCTATACCTCTCTGGTCTGGTCTCTCTACACCTCTCTGGTCTGGTCCCTCTATACCTCTCTGGTCTGGTCCCTCTATACCTCTCTAGTCTGGTCTCTCTACACCTCTCTGGTCTGGTCTCTCTATACCTCTCTGTTCTGGTCTCTCTACCCCTCTCTAGTCTGGTCTCTCTACATCTCTCTGGTCTGGTCTCTCTATACCTCTCTGGTCTGGGTCCCAAATTACATCAAATCAAATCAAATCAAATGTATTTATATAGCCCTTCGTACATTAGCTGATATCTCAAAGTGCTGTACAGAAACCCAGCCTAAAACCCCAAACAGCAAACAATGCAGGTGTATAAACACGGTGGCTAGGAAAAACTCCCTAGAAAGGCCAAAACCTAGGAAGAAACCTAGAGAGGAACTGGGCTATGTGGGGTGGCCAGTCCTCTTCTTGTCATGTTTTGTCATTTATTATCTTGTCTTGTCCCTGTGCTTCCCATTCTATTCGTTTCCCTCTGCTGGTCTTATTAGGTTCTTTCCCTCTTTCTATCCCTCTCTCTCCCCCTTCCTCTTTCACTCTCTCGCTCTCTCTTCTCTCTATCGTTCCGTTCCTGCTCCCAGCTGTTCCTATTCCCCTAATCAATCATTTAGTCTTCCCACACCTGTTCCCGATCCTTTCCCCTGATTAGAGTCCCTATTTCTTCCTTTGTGTTCCGTTCCTGTCCTGTCGGTTCCTTGTTTAGAATTCACCGTGCTGTGATTGTGTATCGCCCTGTCGTGTCGTGTTTTCCTCAGATGCTGCGTGGTGAGCAGGTGTCTGAGTCTGTCTGGTTCAAGTGCCTTCCCGAGGCAACCTGCTGTTCACCTGCTGTTCAAGATCGAGTCTCCAGTTTGTCCTCGTCATTTCGAGTGAAAGTTGTGTTTTTTGTTTGTATTTACTTTACTGGATTAAAGACTCTGTTTTCGCCAAGTCGCTTTTGGGTCCTCTTTCACCTGCATGACACTTCTGGCTGTGCCGGGTAGAGATTATAACAGAACATGACCAAGATGTTCAAATGTTCATAAATGACCAGCATGGTCGAATAATAATAAGGCAGAACAGTTGAAACTGGAGCAGCAGCACAGTCAGGTGGACTGGGGACAGCAAGGAGCCATCATGTCAGGTAGTCCTGGGGCACGGTCCTAGGGCTCAGGTTCTCAGAGAGAGAGAAAGAAAGAGAGAATTAGAGAGAGCATATGTGGGGTGGCCAGTCCTCTTCTGGCTGTACCGGGGGGGGATTATAACAGAACGTGGCCAAGATGTTCAAATGTTCATAAATGACCAGCATGGTTGAATAATAGTAAGGCAGAACAGTTGAAACTGGAGCAGCAGCATGGCCAGGTGGACTGGGGACAGCAAGGAGTCATCATGTCAGGTAGTCCTGGGACATGGTCCTAGGGCCCAGGCCAGTTGAAACTGGAGCAGCAGCATGGCCAGGTGGACTGGGGACAGCAAGGAGTCATCATGTCAGGTAGTCCTGGGGCACGGTCCTAGGGCTCAGGTCCTCCGAGAGAGAGAAAGAAAGAGAGAAGTAGAGAATTAGAGAACGCACACTTAGATTCACACAGGACACCGAATAGGACAGGAGAAGTACTCCAGATATAACAAACTGACCCTAGCCCCCCCGACATATAAACTACTGCAGCATAAATACTGGAGGCTGAGACAGGAGGGGTCAGGAGACACTGTGGCCCCATCCGAGGACACCCCCGGACAGGGCCAAACAGGAAGGATATAACCCCACCCACTTTGCCAAAGCACAGCCCCCACCACTAGAGGGATATCTTCAACCACCAACTTACCATCCTGAGACAAGGCCGAGTATAGCCCACAAAGATCTCCGCCACGGTACAACCCAAGGGGGGGGCGCCAACCCAGACAGGCTGACCACAACAGTGAATCAACCCACCCAGGTGACGCACCCCCCCCCCCAGGGACGGCATGAGAGAGCCCCAGCAAGCCAGTGACTCAGCCCCCGTAACAGGGTTAGAGGCAGAGAATCCCAGTCCTATCCCATACGCACCAGTGCTGGTCAAAAAGCAATGCATCATATAGGGAATAGGGTGCCATTGGTTAAACTCGTGGTCTCTCAGATCTGGGCCGCTGGGTGAAGGGATTATCAGAAGATTAATCTTAAATGCCGGGACACTAACATCAGTATGAAACAATCATTTTTTATTAATGATTGCTGGGTATCCTCAAATGTAATTTATTGTGAATCTTCATTGATGATTAAGGGACAAGAAGCATGAAACATAACACGCCAGTAAAGGGTCTATAAAACAGACAGAGGATTAATTTCCCCAAATGCCCCAGTAAATCTGATGGTACAGAGGTATGCTGCTACGCTCTACAACAGAACATAGTGATGTCTCAGTGATACGCTGCTACGTTCTACAACAGAACATAGTGATTTCTCAGTGATACGCTGCTACGCTCTACAACAGAACATAGCGATGTCTCAGTGATATGCTGCTACGCTCTACAACAGAACATAGTGATGTCTCAGTGATACGCTCTACAACAGAACATAGTGATGTCTCAGTGATACGCTCTACAACAGAACATAGTGATGTCTCAGTGATACGCTGCTACGCTCTACAACAGAACATAGTGATGTCTCAGTGATACGCTGCTACGCTCTACAACAGAACATAGTGATGTCTCAGTGATACGCTGCTACGCTCTACAACAGAACATAGTGATGTCTCAGTGATACGCTGCTACGCTCTACAACAGAACATAGTGATGTCTCAGTGATACGCTGCTACGCTCTACAACAGAACATAGTGATGTCTCAGTGATACGCTCTACAACAGAACATAGTGATGTCTCAGTGATACGCTGCTACGTTCTACAACAGAACATAGTGATGTCTCAGTGATACGCTGCTACGCTCTACAACATAACATAGTGATGTCTCAGTGATACGCTCTACAACAGAACATAGTGATGTCTCAGTGATACGCTGCTACGTTCTACAACAGAACATAGTGATGTCTCAGTGATACGCTCTACAACAGAACATAGTGATGTCTCAGTGATACGTTCTACAACAGAACATAGTGATGTCTCAGTGATACGCTCTACAACAGAACATAGTGATGTCTCAGTGATACGCTCTACAACAGAACTTAGTGATGTCTCAGTGATACGCTCTACAACAGAACATAGTGATGTCTCAGTGATACGCTCTCCAACAGAACATAGTGATGTCTCAGTGATACGCTCTCCAACAGAACATAGTGATGTCTCAGTGATACGGTCTACAACAGAACATAGTGATGTCTCAGTGATACGCTGCTACGCTCTACAACAGAACATAGTGATGTCTCAGTGATACGCTGCTACGCTCTACAACAGAACATAGTGATGTCTCAGTGATACGCTGCTACGCTCTACAACAGAACATAGTGATGTCTCAGTGATACGCTGCTACGCTCTACAACAGAACATAGTGATGTCTCAGTGATACGCTCTACAACAGAACATAGTGATGTCTCAGTGATACGCTGCTACGTTCTACAACAGAACATAGTGATGTCTCAGTGATACGCTGCTACGCTCTACAACATAACATAGTGATGTCTCAGTGATACGCTCTACAACAGAACATAGTGATGTCTCAGTGATACGCTGCTACGTTCTACAACAGAACATAGTGATGTCTCAGTGATACGCTCTACAACAGAACATAGTGATGTCTCAGTGATACGTTCTACAACAGAACATAGTGATGTCTCAGTGATACGCTCTACAACAGAACATAGTGATGTCTCAGTGATACGCTCTACAACAGAACTTAGTGATGTCTCAGTGATACGCTCTACAACAGAACATAGTGATGTCTCAGTGATACGCTCTCCAACAGAACATAGTGATGTCTCAGTGATACGCTCTCCAACAGAACATAGTGATGTCTCAGTGATACGCTCTACAACAGAACATAGTGATGTCTCAGTGATACGCTCTACAACAGAACATAGTGATGTCTCAGTGATACGCTCTACAACAGAACATAGTGATGTCTCAGTGATACGCTCTACAACAGAACATAGTGATGTCTCAGTGATACGCTGCTACGTTCTACAACAGAACATAGTGATGTCTCAGTGATACGCTGCTACTCTCTACAACAGAACATAGTGATGTCTCAGTGATACGCTCTACAACATAACATAGTGATGTCTCAGTGATACACTGCTACGTTCTACAACAGAACATAGTGATGTCTCAGTGATACGCTCTACAACAGAACATAGTGATGTCTCAGTGATACGCTGCTACGTTCTACAACAGAACATAGTGATGCCTTAGTGATACACTCTACAACAGAACATAGTGATGTCTCAGTGATACGCTCTCCAACAGAACATAGTGATGTCTCAGTGATACGCTCTACAACAGAACATAGTGATGTCTCAGTGATACGCTCTACAACAGAACATAGTGATGTCTCAGTGATACGCTCTACAACAGAACATAATGATGTCTCAGTGATACGCTCTACAACAGAACATAGTGATGTCTCAGTGATACGTTCTACAACAGAACATAGTGATGTCTCAGTGATACGTTCTACAACAGAACATGGTGATGTCTCAGTGATACGTTCTACAACAGAACATGGTGATGTCTCAGTGATACGCTCTACAACAGAACATAGTGATGTCTCAGTGATACGTTCTACAACAGAACATGGTGATGTCTCAGTGATACGCTCTACAACAGAACATAGTGATGTCTCAGTGATACGCTGCTACGCTCTACAACAGAACATAGTGATGTCTCAGTGATACGCTGTACAACAGAACCTAGTGATGTCTCAGTGATACGCTCTACAACAGAACATAGTGATGTCTCAGTGATACGCTCTCCAACAGAACATAGTGATGTCTCAGTGATACACTCTACAACAGAACATAGTGATGTCTCAATGGTACGCTCTACAACAGAACATAGGGATGTCTCAGTGATACGCTCTACAACAGAACATAGTGATGTCTCAGTGATACGCTGCTACGTTCTACAACAGAACATAGTGATGTCTCAGTGATACGCTCTACAACAGAACATAGTGATGTCTCAGTGATACGTTCTACAACAGAACATAGTGATGTCTCAGTGATACGCTCTACAACAGAACATAGTGATGTCTCAGTGATACACTGCTACGTTCTACAACAGAGAATAGTCATGTCTCAGTGATACGCTGCTACGTTCTACAACAGAACATAGTGATGTCTCAGTGATACGCTCTACAAAAGAACATACTGATGTCTCAGTGATACGCTCTACAACAGAACATAGTGATGTCTCAGTGATACGCTGCTACGTTCTACAACAGAACATAGTGATGTCTCAGTGATACGCTCTACAACAGAACATAGTGATGCCTCAGTGATACGCTCTACAACAGAACATAGGGATGTCTCAGTGATACGCTCTACAACAGAACATAGTGATGTCTCAGTGATACGCTCTACAACAGAACATAGTGATGTCTCAGTGATACGCTCTACAACAGAACATAGTGATGTCTCAGTGATACGTTCTACAACAGAACATAGTGATGCCTCAGTGATACGCTCTACAACAGAACATAGTGATGTCGGGGTGACAACAGCCAGTGATACGTTCTACAACAGAACATAGTGATGTCTCAGTGATACGCTCGACAACAGAACATAGTGATGTCTCAGTGATACGTTCTACAACAGAACATAGTGATGTCTCAGTGATACGCTCTACAACAGAACATAGTGATGTCTCAGTGATACGCTCTACAACAGAACATAGTGATGTCTCAGTGATACGCTCTACAACAGAACATAGTGATGTCTCAGTGATACGCTCTACAACAGAACATAGTGATGTCTCAGTGATACGCTCTCCAACAGAACATAGTGATGTCTCAGTGATACGCTCTACAACAGAACATAGTGATGTCTCAGTGATACGTTCTTCAACAGAACATAGTGATGCCTCAGTGATACGCTCTACAACAGAACATAGTGATGTCTCAGTGATACGCTGCTACGTTCTACAACAGAACATAGTGATGTCTCAGTGATACGCTCTACAACAGAACATAGTGATGTCTCAGTGATACGCTCTACAACAGAACATAGTGATGTCTCAGTGATACGCTGCTACGTTCTACAACAGAACCTAGTGATGTCTCAGTGATACGCTCTACAACAGAACATAGTGATGTCTCAGTGATACGCTCTACAACAGAACATAGTGATGTCTCAGTGATACGCTGTACAACAGAACATAGTGATGTCTCAGTGATACGCTGCTACGCTCTACAACAGAACAAAGTGATGTCTCAGTGATACGCTCTACAACAGAACATAGTGATGTCTCAGTGATACGCTCTACAACAGAACATAGTGATGTCTCAGTGATACGCTGCTACGTTCTACAACAGAACATAGTGATGTCTCTGTGATACGCTCTACAACAGAACATAGTGATGTCTCAGTGATACGCTCTCCAACAGAACATAGTGATGTCTCAGTGATACACTCTACAACAGAACATAGTGATGTCTAAGTGGTACGCTCTACAACAGAACATAGGGATGTCTCAGTGATACGCTCTACAACAGAACATAGTGATGTCTCAGTGATACGCTGCTACGTTCTACAACAGAACATAGTGATGTCTCAGTGATACGCTCTACAACAGAACATAGTGATGTCTCAGTGATACGTTCTACAACAGAACATAGTGATGTCTCAGTGATACGCTCTACAACAGAACATAGTGATGTCTCAGTGATACACTGCTACGTTCTACAACAGAGAATAGTGATGTCTCAGTGATACGCTGCTACGTTCTACAACAGAACATAGTGATGTCTCAGTGATACGCTCTACAAAAGAACATACTGATGTCTCAGTGATACGCTCTACAACAGAACATAGTGATGTCTCAGTGATACGCTGCTACGTTCTACAACAGAACATAGTGATGTCTCAGTGATACGCTCTACAACAGAACATAGTGATGTCTCAGTGATACGCTCTCCAACAGAACATAGTGATGTCTCAGTGATACGCTCTACAACAGAACATAGTGATGTCTCAGTGATACGCTCTACAACAGAACATAGTGATGTCTCAGTGATACGCTCTACAACAGAACATAGTGATGTCTCAGTGATACGTTCTACAACAGAACATAGTGATGCCTCAGTGATACGCTCTACAACAGAACGTAGTGATGTCGGGGTGATACGCCGATACGTTCTACAACAGAACATAGTGATGTCTCAGTGATACGCTCGACAACAGAACATAGTGATGTCTCAGTGATACGTTCTACAACAGAACATAGTGATGTCTCAGTGATACGCTCTACAACAGAACATAGTGATGTCTCAGTGATACGCTCTACAACAGAACATAGTGATGTCTCAGTGATACGCTCTACAACAGAACATAGTGATGTCTCAGTGATACGCTCTACAACAGAACATAGTGATGTCTCAGTGATACGCTCTCCAACAGAACATAGTGATGTCTCAGTGATACGCTCTACAACAGAACATAGTGATGTCTCAGTGATACGTTCTTCAACAGAACATAGTGATGCCTCAGTGATACGCTCTACAACAGAACATAGTGATGTCTCAGTGATACGCTGCTACGTTCTACAACAGAACATAGTGATGTCTCAGTGATACGCTCTACAACAGAACATAGTGATGTCTCAGTGATACGTTCTACAACAGAACATAGTGATGTCTCAGTGATACGCTGCTATGTTCTACAACAGAACATAGTGATGTCTCAGTGATACGCTCTACAACAGAACATAGTGATGCCTCAGTGATACGCTCTACAACAGAACATAGTGATGTCTCAGTGATACGCTGCTACGTTCTACAACAGAACATAGTGATGTCTCAGTGATACGCTCTACAACAGAACATAGTGATGTCTCAGTGATACGTTCTACAACAGAACATAGTGATGTCTCAGTGATACGCTCTACAACAGAACATAGTGATGTCTCAGTGATACGCTCTACAACAGAACATAGTGATGTCTCAGTGATACGCTCTACAACAGAACATAGTGATGTCTCAGTGATACGCTCTACAACAGAACATAGTGATGTCTCAGTGATACGTTCTACAACAGAACATAGTGATGCCTCAGTGATACGCTCTACAACAGAACATAGTGATGTCTCAGTGATACGCTGCTACGTTCTACAACAGAACATAGTGATGTCTCAGTGATACGCTCTACAACAGAACATAGTGATGTCTAAGTGATACGTTCTACAACAGAACATAGTGATGTCTCAGTGATACGCTCTACAACAGAACATAGTGATGTCTCAGTGATACGCTCTACAACAGAACATAGTGATGTCTCAGTGATACACTGCTACGTTCTACAACAGAGAATAGTGATGTCTCAGTGATACGCTGCTACGTTCTACAACAGAACATAGTGATGTCTCAGTGATACGCTCTACAAAAGAACATAGTGATGTCTCAGTGATACGCTCTACAACAGAACATAGTGATGTCTCAGTGATACGCTGCTACATTCTACAACAGAACATAGTGATGTCTCAGTGATACGCTGCTACATTCTACAACAGAACATAGTGATGTCTCAGTGATACGCTGCTACGTTCTACAACAGAACATAGTGATGTCTCAGTGATACGCTCTACAACAGAACATAGTGATGTCTCAGTGATACGCTCTCCAACAGAACATAGTGATGTCTCAGTGATACGCTCTACAACAGAACATAGTGATGTCTCAGTTTAACGCTCTACAACAGAACATAGTGATGCCTCAGTGATACGCTCTACAACAGAACATAGGGATGTCTCAGTGATACGCTCTACAACAGAACATAGTGATGTCTCAGTGATACGCTCTACAACAGAACATAGTGATGTCTCAGTGATACGTTCTACAACAGAACATAGTGATGCCTCAGTGATACGCTCTACAACAGAACATAGTGATGTCTCAGTGATACGCTGCTACGTTCTACAACAGAACATAGTGATGTCTCAGTGATACGCTCTACAACAGAACATAGTGATGTCTCAGTGATACGTTCTACAACAGAATATAGTGATGTCTCAGTGATACGCTCTACAACAGAACATAGTGATGTCTCAGTGATACGCTCTCCAACAGAACATAGTGATGCCTCAGTGATACGCTCTACAACAGAACATAGGGATGTCTCAGTGATACGCTCTACAACAGAACATAGTGATGTCTCAGTGATACGCTCTACAACAGAACATAGTGATGTCTCAGTGATACGTTCTACAACAGAACATAGTGATGCCTCAGTGATACGCTCTACAACAGAACATAGTGATGTCTCAGTGATACGCTGCTACGTTCTACAACAGAACATAGTGATGTCTCAGTGATACGCTCTACAACAGAACATAGTGATGTCTCAGTGATACGTTCTACAACAGAACATAGTGATGTCTCAGTGATACGCTCTACAACAGAACATAGTGATGTCTCAGTGATACGCTCTACAACAGAACATAGTGATGTCTCAGTGATACACTGCTACGTTCTACAACAGAGAATAGTGATGTCTCAGTGATACGCTGCTACGTTCTACAACAGAACATAGTGATGTCTCAGTGATACGCTCTACAAAAGAACATAGTGATGTCTCAGTGATACGCTGCTACATTCTACAACAGAACATAGTGATGTCTCAGTGATACGCTGCTACATTCTACAACAGAACATAATGATGTCTCAGTGATACGCTGCTACGTTCTACAACAGAACATAGTGATGTCTCAGTGATACGCTCTACAACAGAACATAGTGATGTCTCAGTGATACGCTCTCCAACAGAACATAGTGATGTCTCAGTGATACGCTCTACAACAGAACATAGTGATGTCTCAGTGATACGCTCTACAACAGAACATAGTGATGTCTCAGTGATACGCTCTACAACAGAACATAGTGATGTCTCAGTGATACGCTCTACAACAGAACATAGTGATGTCTCAGTGATACGCTCTACAACAGAACATAGTGATGTCTCAGTGATACGCTCTACAACAGAACATAGTGATGTCTCAGTGATACGCTCTACAACTGAACATAGTGATGTCTCAGTGATACGTTCTACAACAGAACATAGTGATGTCTCAGTGATACGCTCTACAACAGAACTTAGTGATGCCTCAGTGATACGCTCTACAACAGAACTTAGTGATGTCTCAGTGATACGCTCTACAACAGAACATAGTGATGTCTCAGTGACACGCTCTACAACAGAACATAGTGATGTCTCAGTGATACGCTGCTACGTTCTACAACAGAACATAGTGATGTCTCAGTGATACGCTCTACAACAGAACATAGTGATGTCTCAGTGATATGCTCTACAACAGAACATTGTGATGTCTCAGTGATACGCTCTACAACAGAACATTGTGATGTCTCAGTGATACGCTGCTACGTTCTACAACAGAACATAGTGATGCCTCAGTGATACGCTCTACAACAGAACATAGTGATGTCTCAGTGATACGCTCTACAACAGAACATAGTGATGTCTCAGTGATACGCTCTACAACAGAACATAGTGATGTCTCAGTGATACGCTCTACAACAGAACATAGTGATGTCTCAGTGATACACTCTCCAACAGAACATAGTGATGTCTCAGTGATACGTTCTACAACAGAACATAGTGATGTCTCAGTGATACGTTCTACAACAGAACATGGTGATGTCTCAGTGATACGCTCTACAACAGAACATAGCGATGTCTCAGTGATACGCTCTACAACAGAACATAGTGAAGTCTCAGTGATACATTCTACAACAGAACATAGTGATGTCTCAGTGATACGCTGCTACGTTCTACAACAGAACATAGTGATGCCTCAGTGATACGCTCTACAACAGAACATAGTGATGTCTCAGTGATACGCTCTCCAACAGAACATAGTGATGCCTCAGTGATACGCTCTACAACAGAACATAGTGATGTCTCAGTGATACGCTCTACAACAGAACATAGTGATGTCTCAGTGATACACTCTCCAACAGAACATAGTGATGTCTCAGTGATACACTCTACAACAGAACATAGTAATGTCTCAGTGATACGCTCTACAACAGAACATAGTGATGTCTCAGTGATACGCTCTACAACAGAACATAGTGATGTCTCAGTGATACGCTCTACAACAGAACATAGTGATGTCTCAGTGATACGCTGCTACGTTCTACAACAGAACATAGTGATGTCTCAGTGATACGCTCTGCAACAGAACATAGTGATGTCTCAGTGATACGCTCTACAACAGAACATAGTGATGTCTCAGTGATACGCTGCTACGTTCTACAACAGAACATAGTGATGTCTCAGTGATACGTTCTACAACAGAACATGGTGATGTCTCAGTGATACGTTCTACAACAGAACATGGTGATGTCTCAGTGATACGTTCTACAACAGAACTTAGTGATGTCTCAGTGATACCATCTACAAAAGAACTTAGTGATGTCTCAGTGATACGCTCTACAACAGAACATAGTGATGTCTCAGTGATACGCTCTACAACAGAACATAGTGATGTCTCAGTGATACGCTGCTACGTTCTACAACAGAACATAGTGATGTCTCAGTGATACGCTCTACAACAGAACATAGTGATGTCTCAGTGATACGCTCTACAACAGAACATAGTGATGTCTCAGTGATACGCTCTACAACAGAACATAGTGATGTCTCAGTGATACGCTCTCCAACAGAACATAGTGATGTCTCAGTGATACGCTCTACAACAGAACATAGTGATGTCTCAGTGATACGCTCTACAACAGAACATAGTGATGTCTCAGTGATACGCTCTACAACAGAACATAGTGATGTCTCAGTGATACGCTCTACAACAGAACATAGTGATGTCTCAGTGATACGCTCTACAACAGAACATAGTGATGTCTCAGTGATACGCTCTACAACAGAACATAGTGATGTCTCAGTGATACGCTCTACAACTGAACATAGTGATGTCTCAGTGATACGTTCTACAACAGAACATAGTGATGTCTCAGTGATACGCTCTACAACAGAACTTAGTGATGCCTCAGTGATACGCTCTACAACAGAACTTAGTGATGTCTCAGTGATACGCTCTACAACAGAACATAGTGATGTCTCAGTGACACGCTCTACAACAGAACATAGTGATGTCTCAGTGATACGCTGCTACGTTCTACAACAGAACATAGTGATGTCTCAGTGATACGCTCTACAACAGAACATAGTGATGTCTCAGTGATATGCTCTACAACAGAACATTGTGATGTCTCAGTGATACGCTCTACAACAGAACACTGTGATGTCTCAGTGATACGCTGCTACGTTCTACAACAGAACATAGTGATGCCTCAGTGATACGCTCTACAACAGAACATAGTGATGTCTCAGTGATACGCTCTACAACAGAACATAGTGATGTCTCAGTGATACGCTCTACAACAGAACATAGTGATGTCTCAGTGATACGCTCTACAACAGAACATAGTGATGTCTCAGTGATACACTCTCCAACAGAACATAGTGATGTCTCAGTGATACGTTCTACAACAGAACATAGTGATGTCTCAGTGATACGTTCTACAACAGAACATGGTGATGTCTCAGTGATACGCTCTACAACAGAACATAGTGATGTCTCAGTGATACGCTCTACAACAGAACATAGTGAAGTCTCAGTGATACATTCTACAACAGAACATAGTGATGTCTCAGTGATACGCTGCTACGTTCTACAACAGAACATAGTGATGCCTCAGTGATACGCTCTACAACAGAACATAGTGATGTCTCAGTGATACGCTCTCAACAGAACATAGTGATGCCTCAGTGATACGCTCTACAACAGAACATAGTGATGTCTCAGTGATACGCTCTACAACAGAACATAGTGATGTCTCAGTGATACACTCTCCAACAGAACATAGTGATGTCTCAGTGATACACTCTACAACAGAACATAGTAATGTCTCAGTGATACGCTCTACAACAGAACATAGTGATGTCTCAGTGATACGCTCTACAACAGAACATAGTGATGTCTCAGTGATACGCTCTACAACAGAACATAGTGATGTCTCAGTGATACGCTGCTACGTTCTACAACAGAACATAGTGATGTCTCAGTGATACGCTCTGCAACAGAACATAGTGATGTCTCAGTGATACGCTCTACAACAGAACATAGTGATGTCTCAGTGATACGCTGCTACGTTCTACAACAGAACATAGTGATGTCTCAGTGATACGTTCTACAACAGAACATGGTGATGTCTCAGTGATACGTTCTACAACAGAACATGGTGATGTCTCAGTGATACGTTCTACAACAGAACTTAGTGATGTCTCAGTGATACCATCTACAAAAGAACTTAGTGATGTCTCAGTGATACGCTCTACAACAGAACATAGTGATGTCTCAGTGATACGCTCTACAACAGAACATAGTGATGTCTCAGTGATACGCTGCTACGTTCTACAACAGAACATAGTGATGTCTCAGTGATACGCTCTACAACAGAACATAGTGATGTCTCAGTGATACGCTCTACAACAGAACATAGTGATGTCTCAGTGATATGCTCTACAACAGAACATTGTGATTTCTCAGTGATACGCTCTACAACAGAACATTGTGATGTCTCAGTGATACGCTGCTACGTTCTACAACAGAACATAGTGATGTCTCAGTGATATGCTCTACAACAGAACATAGTGTTGTCTCAGTGATACGCTCTACAACAGAACATAGTGATGTCTCAGTGATACGTTCTACAACAGAACATAGTGATGTCTCAGTGATACGTTCTACAACAGAACATGGTGATGTCTCAGTGATACGCTCTACAACAGAACATAGTGATGTCTCAGTGATACGCTCTACAACAGAACATAGTGATGTCTCAGTGATACATTCTACAACAGAACATAGTGATGTCTCAGTGATACGTTCTACAACAGAACATAGTGATGCCTCAGTGATACGCTCTACAACAGAACATAGTGATGTCTCAGTGATACGCTGCTACGTTCTACAACAGAACATAGTGATGTCTCAGTGATACGCTCTACAACAGAACATAGTGATGTCTCAGTGATACGTTCTACAACAGAACATAGTGATGTCTCAGTGATACGCTCTACAACAGAACATAGTGATGTCTCAGTGATACGCTCTACAACAGAACATAGTGATGTCTCAGTGATACGCTGCTACATTCTACAACAGAACATAGTGATGCCTCAGTGATACGCTGCTACGTTCTACAACAGAACATAGTGATGCCTCAGTGATACACTCTACAACAGAACATAGTGATGTCTCAGTGATACGCTCTCCAACAGAACATAGTGATGTCTCAGTGATACGCTCTACAACAGAACATAGTGATGTCTCAGTGATACGCTCTCCAACAGAACATAGTGATGTCTCAGTGATACGCTCTACAACAGAACATAGTGATGTCTCAGTGATACGTTCTACAACAGAACATAGTGATGTCTCAGTGATACGCTCTACAACAGAACATAGTGATGTCTCAGTGATACGTTCTACAACAGAACATAGTGATGTCTCAGTGATACGTTCTACAACAGAACATAGTGATGCCTCAGTGATAAGCTCTACAACAGAACATAGTGATGTCTCAGTGATACGCTGCTACGTTCTACAACAGAACATAGTGATGTCTCAGTGATACGCTCTACAACAGAACATAGTGATGTCTCAGTGATACGTTCTACAACAGAACATAGTGATGTCTCAGTGATACGCTCTACAACAGAACATAGTGATGTCTCAGTGATACGCTGCTACGTTCTACAACAGAACATAGTGATGTCTCAGTGATACGCTCTACAACAGAACATAGTGATGTCTCAGTGATACGCTCTACAACAGAACATAGTGATGTCTCAGTGATATGCTCTACAACAGAACATTGTGATGTCTCAGTGATACGCTCTACAACAGAACATTGTGATGTCTCAGTGATACGCTGCTACGTTCTACAACAGAACATAGTGATGTCTCAGTGATATGCTCTACAACAGAACATAGTGTTGTCTCAGTGATACTCTCTACAACAGAACATAGTGATGTCTCAGTGATACGTTCTACAACAGAACATAGTGATGTCTCAGTGATACGTTCTACAACAGAACATAGTGATGTCTCAGTGATACGCTCTACAACAGAACATAGTGATGTCTCAGTGATACGCTCTACAACAGAACATAGTGATGTCTCAGTGATACATTCTACAACAGAACATAGTGATGTCTCAGTGATACGTTCTACAACAGAACATAGTGATGCCTCAGTGATACGCTCTACAACAGAACATAGTGATGTCTCAGTGATACGCTGCTACGTTCTACAACAGAACATAGTGATGTCTCAGTGATACGCTCTACAACAGAACATAGTGATGTCTCAGTGATACGTTCTACAACAGAACATAGTGATGTCTCAGTGATACGCTCTACAACAGAACATAGTGATGTCTCAGTGATACGCTCTACAACAGAACATAGTGATGTCTCAGTGATACGCTGCTACATTCTACAACAGAACATAGTGATGCCTCAGTGATACGCTGCTACGTTCTACAACAGAACATAGTGATGCCTCAGTGATACACTCTACAACAGAACATAGTGATGTCTCAGTGATACGCTCTCCAACAGAACATAGTGATGTCTCAGTGATACGCTCTACAACAGAACATAGTGATGTCTCAGTGATACGCTCTCCAACAGAACATAGTGATGTCTCAGTGATACGCTCTACAACAGAACATAGTGATGTCTCAGTGATACGTTCTACAACAGAACATAGTGATGTCTCAGTGATACGCTCTACAACAGAACATAGTGATGTCTCAGTGATACGCTCTACAACAGAACATAGTGATGTCTCAGTGATACGTTCTACAACAGAACATAGTGATGCCTCAGTGATAAGCTCTACAACAGAACATAGTGATGTCTCAGTGATATGCTCTACAACAGACCATAGTGATGTCTCAGTGATACGCTGCTACATTCTACAACAGAACATAGTGATGCCTCAGTGATATGCTGCTACATTCTACAACAGAACATAGTGATGTCTCAGTGATATGTTCTACAACAGAACATGGTGATGTCTCAGTGATACGTTCTACAACAGAACATGGTGATGTCTCAGTGATACGCTCTACAACAGAACATAGTGATGTCTCAGTGATACGCTCTACAACAGAACATAGTGATGTCTCAGTGATACGCTCTACAACAGAACATAGTGATGTCTCAGTGATACGCTGCTACGTTCTACAACAGAACATAGTGATGTCTCAGTGATACGCTCTACAACAGAACATAGTGATGTCTCAGTGATACGCTCTACAACAGAACATAGTGATGTCTCAGTGATATGCTCTACAACAGAACATTGTGATGTCTCAGTGATATGCTCTACAACAGAACATTGTGATGTCTCAGTGATACGCTGCTACGTTCTACAACAGAACATAGTGATGTCTCAGTGATACGCTCTACAACAGAACATAGTGATGTCTCAGTGATACATTCTACAACAGAACATAGTGATGTCTCAGTGATACGTTCTACAACAGAACATAGTGATGCCTCAGTGATACGCTCTACAACAGAACATAGTGATGTCTCAGTGATACGCTGCTACGTTCTACAACAGAACATAGTGATGTCTCAGTGATACGCTCTACAACAGAACATAGTGATGTCTCAGTGATACGTTCTACAACAGAACATAGTGATGTCTCAGTGATACGCTCTACAACAGAACATAGTGATGTCTCAGTGATACGCTCTACAACAGAACATAGTGATGTCTCAGTGATACGCTGCTACATTCTACAACAGAACATAGTGATGCCTCAGTGATACGCTGCTACGTTCTACAACAGAACATAGTGATGCCTCAGTGATACACTCTACAACAGAACATAGTGATGTCTCAGTGATACGCTCTCCAACAGAACATAGTGATGTCTCAGTGATACGCTCTACAACAGAACATAGTGATGTCTCAGTGATACGCTCTCCAACAGAACATAGTGATGTCTCAGTGATACGCTCTACAACAGAACATAGTGATGTCTCAGTGATACGTTCTACAACAGAACATAGTGATGTCTCAGTGATACGCTCTACAACAGAACATAGTGATGTCTCAGTGATACGCTCTACAACAGAACATAGTGATGTCTCAGTGATACGTTCTACAACAGAACATAGTGATGCCTCAGTGATAAGCTCTACAACAGAACATAGTGATGTCTCAGTGATACGCTGCTACGTTCTACAACAGAACATAGTGATGTCTCAGTGATACGCTCTACAACAGAACATAGTGATGTCTCAGTGATACGTTCTACAACAGAACATAGTGATGTCTCAGTGATACGCTCTACAACAGAACATAGTGATGTCTCAGTGATACGCTCTACAACAGACCATAGTGATGTCTCAGTGATACACTGCTACATTCTACAACAGAACATAGTGATGCCTCAGTGATAGGCTGCTACATTCTACAACAGAACATAGTGATGTCTCAGTGATACGCTCTACAACAGAACATAGGGATGTCTCAGTGATACGCTCTACAACAGAACATAGTGATGTCTCAGTGATACGCTCTACAACAGAACATAGTGATGTCTCAGTGATACGCTCTCCAACAGAACATAGGGATGTCTCAGTGATACGCTCTACAACAGAACATAGTGATGTCTCAGTGATACGCTCTACAACAGAACATAGGGATGTCTCAGTGATACGCTCTACAACAGAACATAGTGATGTCTCAGTGATACGCTCTACAACAGAACATAGTGATGTCTCAGTGATACGCTGCTACGTTCTACAACAGAACATAGTGATGTCTCAGTGATACGTTCTACAACAGAACATGGTGATGTCTCAGTGATACGTTCTACAACAGAACATGGTGATGTCTCAGTGATACGCTCTACAACAGAACATAGTGATGTCTCAGTGATACGCTCTACAACAGAACATAGTGATGTCTCAGTGATACGCTCTACAACAGAACATAGTGATGTCTCAGTGATACGCTGCTACGTTCTACAACAGAACATAGTGATGTCTCAGTGATACGCTCTACAACAGAACATAGTGATGTCTCAGTGATACGCTCTACAACAGAACATAGTGATGTCTCAGTGATATGCTCTACAACAGAACATTGTGATGTCTCAGTGATATGCTCTACAACAGAACATTGTGATGTCTCAGTGATACGCTGCTACGTTCTACAACAGAACATAGTGATGTCTCAGTGATATGCTCTACAACAGAACATAGTGTTGTCTCAGTGATACGCTCTACAACAGAACATAGTGATGTCTCAGTGATACGTTCTACAACAGAACATGGTGATGTCTCAGTGATACGCTCTACAACAGAACATAGTGATGTCTCAGTGATACATTCTACAACAGAACATAGTGATGTCTCAGTGATACGCTGCTACGTTCTACAACAGAACATAGTGATGTCTCAGTGATACGTTCTACAACAGAACATGGTGATGTCTCAGTGATACGCTCTACAACAGAACATAGTGATGTCTCAGTGATACGCTCTACAACAGAACATAGTGATGTCTCAGTGATACATTCTACAACAGAACATAGTGATGTCTCAGTGATACACTGCTACGTTCTACAACAGAACATAGTGATGCCTCAGTGATACGCTCTACAACAGAACATAGTGATGTCTCAGTGATACGCTGCTACGTTCTACAACAGAACATAGTGATGCCTCAGTGATACGCTCTACAACAGAACATAGTGATGTCTCAGTGATACGCTCTACAACAGAACATAGGGATGTCTCAGTGATACGCTCTACAACAGAACATAGTGATGTCTCAGTGATACGCTCTACAACAGAACATAGTGATGTCTCAGTGATACGCTCTCCAACAGAACATAGTGATGTCTCAGTGATACGCTCTACAACAGAACATAGTAATGTCTCAGTGATACGCTCTACAACAGAACATAGGGATGTCTCAGTGATACGCTCTACAACAGAACATAGTGATGTCTCAGTGATACGCTCTACAACAGAACATAGTGATGTCTCAGTGATACGCTGCTACGTTCTACAACAGAACATAGTGATGTCTCAGTGATACGTTCTACAACAGAACATGGTGATGTCTCAGTGATACGTTCTACAACAGAACATGGTGATGTCTCAGTGATACGCTCTACAACAGAACATAGTGATGTCTCAGTGATACGCTCTACAACAGAACATAGTGATGTCTCAGTGATACGCTCTACAACAGAACATAGTGATGTCTCAGTGATACGCTGCTACGTTCTACAACAGAACATAGTGATGTCTCAGTGATACGCTCTACAACAGAACATAGTGATGTCTCAGTGATACGCTCTACAACAGAACATAGTGATGTCTCAGTGATATGCTCTACAACAGAACATTGTGATGTCTCAGTGATATGCTCTACAACAGAACATTGTGATGTCTCAGTGATACGCTGCTACGTTCTACAACAGAACATAGTGATGTCTCAGTGATATGCTCTACAACAGAACATAGTGTTGTCTCAGTGATACGCTCTACAACAGAACATAGTGATGTCTCAGTGATACGTTCTACAACAGAACATGGTGATGTCTCAGTGATACGCTCAACAACAGAACATAGTGATGTCTCAGTGATACGCTCTACAACAGAACATAGTGATGTCTCAGTGATACATTCTACAACAGAACATAGTGATGTCTCAGTGATACGCTGCTACGTTCTACAACAGAACATAGTGATGCCTCAGTGATACGCTCTACAACAGAACATAGTGATGTCTCAGTGATACGCTCTCCAACAGAACATAGTGATGTCTCAGTGATACGCTGCTACATTCTACAACAGAACATAGTGATGCCTCAGTGATACGCTGCTACGTTCTACAACAGAACATAGTGATGCCTCAGTGATACACTCTACAACAGAACATAGTGATGTCTCAGTGATACGCTCTCCAACAGAACATAGTGATGTCTCAGTGATACGCTCTACAACAGAACATAGTGATGTCTCAGTGATACGCTCTCCAACAGAACATAGTGATGTCTCAGTGATACGCTCTACAACAGAACATAGTGATGTCTCAGTGATACGTTCTACAACAGAACATAGTGATGTCTCAGTGATACGCTCTACAACAGAACATAGTGATGTCTCAGTGATACGCTCTACAACAGAACATAGTGATGTCTCAGTGATACGTTCTACAACAGAACATAGTGATGCCTCAGTGATAAGCTCTACAACAGAACATAGTGATGTCTCAGTGATACGCTGCTACGTTCTACAACAGAACATAGTGATGTCTCAGTGATACGCTCTACAACAGAACATAGTGATGTCTCAGTGATACGCTGCTACGTTCTACAACAGAACATAGTGATGTCTCAGTGATACGTTCTACAACAGAACATGGTGATGTCTCAGTGATACGTTCTACAACAGAACATGGTGATGTCTCAGTGATACGCTCTACAACAGAACATAGTGATGTCTCAGTGATACGCTCTACAACAGAACATAGTGATGTCTCAGTGATACGCTCTACAACAGAACATAGTGATGTCTCAGTGATACGCTGCTACGTTCTACAACAGAACATAGTGATGTCTCAGTGATACGCTCTACAACAGAACATAGTGATGTCTCAGTGATACGCTCTACAACAGACCATAGTGATGTCTCAGTGATACACTGCTACATTCTACAACAGAACATAGTGATGCCTCAGTGATAGGCTGCTACATTCTACAACAGAACATAGTGATGTCTCAGTGATACGCTTTACAACAGAACATAGTGATGTCTCAGTGATACGCTCTACAACAGAACATAGTGATGTCTCAGTGATACG
This sequence comes from Oncorhynchus gorbuscha, assembly GCF_021184085.1. Lineage (NCBI taxonomy): Eukaryota > Metazoa > Chordata > Actinopteri > Salmoniformes > Salmonidae > Oncorhynchus > Oncorhynchus gorbuscha. The sequence goes on from NC_060177.1 coordinate 93,603,059, forward strand.
CTGCTACGTTCTACAACAGAACATAGTGATGTCTCAGTGATACGTTCTACAACAGAACATGGTGATGTCTCAGTGATACGTTCTACAACAGAACATGGTGATGTCTCAGTGATACGCTCTACAACAGAACATAGTGATGTCTCAGTGATACGCTCTACAACAGAACATAGTGATGTCTCAGTGATACGCTCTACAACAGAACATAGTGATGTCTCAGTGATACGCTGCTACGTTCTACAACAGAACATAGTGATGTCTCAGTGATAAGCTCTACAACAGAACATAGTGATGTCTCAGTGATACGCTCTACAACAGAACATAGTGATGTCTCAGTGATATGCTCTACAACAGAACATTGTGATGTCTCAGTGATATGCTCTACAACAGAACATTGTGATGTCTCAGTGATACGCTGCTACGTTCTACAACAGAACATAGTGATGTCTCAGTGATATGCTCTACAACAGAACATAGTGTTGTCTCAGTGATACGCTCTACAACAGAACATAGTGATGTCTCAGTGATACGTTCTACAACAGAACATGGTGATGTCTCAGTGATACGCTCTACAACAGAACATAGTGATGTCTCAGTGATACGCTCTACAACAGAACATAGTGATGTCTCAGTGATACATTCTACAACAGAACATAGTGATGTCTCAGTGATACGCTGCTACGTTCTACAACAGAACATAGTGATGCCTCAGTGATACGCTCTACAACAGAACATAGTGATGTCTCAGTGATACGCTCTCCAACAGAACATAGTGATGTCTCAGTGATACGCTGCTACGTTCTACAACAGAACATAGTGATGTCTCAGTGATACGCTCTACAACAGAACCTAGTGATGTCTCAGTGATACGCTCTACAACAGAACCTAGTGATGTCTCAGTGATACGCTCTACAACAGAACATAGTGATGTCTCAGTGATACGCTCTACAACAGAACCTAGTGATGTCTCAGTGATACGCTCTACAACAGAACATAGTGATGTCTCAGTGATACGCTCTACAACAGAACCTAGTGATGTCTCAGTGATACGCTCTACAACATAACACAGTGATGTCTCAGTGATACGCTCTACAACAGAACATAGTGATGTCCCAGTGATACGCTCTACAACAGAACATAGTGATGTCTCAGTGATACGCTCTACAACAGAACATAGTGATGTCTCAGTGATACGCTCTACAACAGAACATAGTGATGTCTCAGTGATACGTTCTACAACAGAACATAGTGATGTCTCAGTGATACGTTCTACAACAGAACATAGTGATGTCTCAGTGATACGTTCTACAACAGAACATAGTGATGTCTCAGTGATACGTTCTACAACAGAACATAGTGATGTCTCAGTGATACGCTCTACAACAGAACATAGTGATGTCTCAGTGATACGCTCTACAACAGAACATAGTGATGTCTCAGTGATACTCTCTACAACAGAACATAGTGATGTCTCAGTGATACGCTCTACAACAGAACATAGTGATGTCTCAGTGATACGCTCTACAACAGAACATAGTGATGTCTCAGTGATACTCTCTACAACAGAACATAGTGATGTCTCAGTGATGGTACAGACATAAACTGCTGCTACGCTCTACAACAAAACATAGTATTGTGTGGTATTCTGAACTGTTAATTGAATTTCGAACACAACATATTACAGTAAGTGTTCATTGTTTTGCAGATAAAAGTGAGAATTAACTTCTTTTTTTCTCAAGAAGGGTTTTTCTTGACAATGGAGAAACAGAAAGGTATTTTGACCTTGCTGAAAGCGGGTATCGGAAGGAGTCAATAATATACAATACAAGTCAAAGGTTTGGACAAACGTATTCATTCAAGGGTTTTTCTTTATTTATTAATTTTTTTCTACATTGTAGAATAATAGTGAAGACATCAAAACTATGAAATAACACATATGGAATCATGTAGTAAGCAACAAAAAGTGTTGCTTACTACATGTAAGCAACTGTCCTGATACAGGGAATTTTTACTAGGATTAAATGTCAGGAATTGTGTCTAACTGAGTTTAAATGTATTTGGCTAAGGTGTATGTAAACTTCCGACTTCAACTGTATAAATCATTGAAAGCAGACAGCGTAGGCAATTAAACAGCCTCTCTCTCTCTCTCTCTCTCTCTCTCTCTCTCTCTCTCTCTCTCTCTCTCTCTCTCTCTCTCTCTCTCTCTCTCTCTCTCTCTCTCTCTCCCTCTCTCTCTCTGTAGGGACTGAGTCGTGTGGATAAAATGTTGTTTTGCCAACACACGTAACATGCTAACACATCACTGATCTCGTCTCTCTATGTTCCTCCTTTCACAGTGATCTATTCAGTCAATAATGCTATTGTTGTATGACAACTTTTTTTTGAATATATTTAGAGAGAGAGAGAGAGAGAGAGAGAGAGAGAGAGAGAGAGAGAGAGAGAGAGAGAGAGAGAGAGAGAGAGAGAGAGAGAGAGAGAGAGAGAGAGAGAGAGAGAGAGAGAGAGAGAGAGAGAGAGAGATACAGAGAGAGAGAGAGAGATACAGAGAGAGATACAGAGCAGAGAGAGATACAGAGAGAGAGAGAGAGAGAGAGAGAGAGAGAGAGAGAGAGAGAGAGAGAGAGAGAGAGAGAGAGAGAGAGAGAGAGATCACATGTTGAGGACTGTGTATGTAATATTGTCTCCCTACAAAAGAGGCTTTATGTCAAAAAACTATATATTTTGTATAACTCTTAGGCTTGTCTAAAAACTCAGATGAAGACAATTTGTCTATTTTCTGACAGGTATTTGTGTGGATGTACTGTCCAGCACTTTGTATGGTTATTTCAAATCGAGAATGATGTCATTTCTGGTCAATATTTCTGTCCATTTAGAGGACTTCCTTTGGATCAAGAGTTCCTCTTATCGTGTGACATATAGTGGCATAATGCATGATACGTGACCAGTTAGCTAATTGGTTTAATTTAACCTATTTAAGTAACACGTCTTTGTCCCTCCCACGAGAGTTCTCCTCCGCGGTTAATGTGATGATGCGATGATGCCTTGTTAGATTTGTCCCTGCCGTGGCACCGTAGTCTAGCCGTAGTGGAGTGCAAAAACGTATGGCTTTAGATTCGTACCAGCCGTCCTAATTACTGGCATTTTCTCATTGGCTGTTGCAAGACTGTTGTGCCATCTTCCATGTATTTAATTAGGCTTTCGCATATTGGCAAAGCACATTTGGGGCTGACAACCAAAGTGAAAAACCGTTAAGGGGGTTTTCACTTATTCAAAATAAAATTCTGTCTTTTTTTTGGTAATGTGGAGCAATTTGTAATGCAATTAGCTTGACTAATTACATTTTTGTAGTACTAATCAAAGGAATATGCTAAAACATTCTTGCTGCCGCCAGTCCACTCTCTGTTCACGTTCTAACTTCATGGTTTAAAAGAGGCTCCTGCCCCCCCCTCCCCCTCTTTCCACTCCATTTAATCACCTCATTTGCATTTTATATTGGTAAATCAAATGAAGCACCCGTAGCTTTTAACTTGATTGACTGTGGCCAAGGCTGCTCAGATGGGACATTTTCTGCGCCGAAAATTACACCAATTTTAATGCTGCGAGGGGAGCAGAGCAGTGGTAGGAGAGAGAGAGAGAGAGAGAGAGAGAGAGAGAGAGAGAGAGAGAGAGAGAGAGAGAGAGAGAGAGAGAGAGAGAGAGAGAGAGAGAGAGAGAGAGAGAGAGAGAGAGAGAGAGAGAGAGGGGCAGGCTCAACCCAGGTTCCTACATTCAGAAAATCGCATTCACTCAACTAATTAAAATGATTTCCCTTGTTTTTGTGTCTGTGTTTGCCAGCCAGTACAGGGGTCTAGATAGATAGATAGATAGATAGATAGATAGATAGATAGATAGATAGATAGATAGATAGATAGATAGATAGATAGATAGATAGATAGATAGATAGATAGATAGATAGATAGATAGATAGATCCTCAACAGTTTATAGATATCCTTAACAGTTGAGGCATATCCTCAACAGTTGAGGCATATCCTCAACAGTTGAGGCATATCCTCAACAGTTGAGGCATATCCTCAACAGTTGAGGCATATCTACAACAGTTGATACATATCCTCACATTTCATATTACACACATCTATTCAGGCTGCAATGATAAATGCTATCAATAAATAGTATTATTCCACAGCTGATCATTGTGTGACAGTTCCCTTTGAAACAGACAAATGTTTCTTTGGATATAAGAGGTTGAAGTAAAAAGATAAAACAAAGGTAAGTTTGAGACGGCAGTAAAAAAAGGAAGAAGAGAGGAATGAGAAGAGGAGGGAAAAGGAAGAAGAGAGGAATGAGAAGAGGAGGGGAAAAGGAAGAAGAGAGGAATGAGAAGAGGAGGGAAAAGGAGGACAGAGGAATGAGAAGAGGAGGGGAAAAGGAGGACAGAGGAATGAGAAGAGGAGGGAAAAGGAAGAAGAGAGGAATGAGAAGAGGAGGGAAAAGGAAGAAGAGAGGAATGAGAAGAGGAGGGGAAAAGGAGGACAGAGGAATGAGAAGAGGAGGGAAAAGGAAGAAGAGAGGAATGAGAAGAGGAGGGAAAAGGAGGACAGAGGAATGAGAAGAGGAGGGAAAAGGAAGAAGAGAGGAATGAGAAGAGGAGGGGAAAAGGAAGAAGAGAGGAATGAGAAGAGGAGGGGAAAAGGAAGAAGAGAGGAATGAGAAGAGGAGGGAAAATGAAGAAGAGAGGAATGAGAAGAGGAGGGAAAAGGAGGAAGAGAGGAATGAGAAGAGGAGGGAAAAAAGGAAGAGAGGAATGAGAAGAGGAGGGAAAAGGAGGACAGAGGCGAGGTTTCTCCGGGGAGCACAAGCCAACGGAATAATAGCAGCAGCTAACAGCTCGTATGGTGGGTAGCGAGGAGGGGGGGCCTGGTTTCGCTTCCCCGCAACGCCACAGTCAGACTAATTGCAGCTTTTAGCATCATTACTGCTGGGATGTGAATGTCAAAAAATGGACAGGGCTACCAAACCATTTGACAACCAGGAGACTACCCGCCAGCACACTAACCAGCAGCACCCTGGGGGTGCAGAGACTAACCAGCAGCACCCTGGGGGTGCGGAGACTACCCGCCAGCACACTAACCAGCAGCACCCTGGGGGTGCAGAGACTACCCGCCAGCACACTAACCAGCAGCACCCTGGGGGTGCAGAGACTACCCGCCAGCACACTAACCAGCAGCACCCTGGGGGTGCAGAGACTACCTGCCAGCACACTAACCAGCAGCACCCTGGGGGTGCAGAGACTACCCGCCAGCACACTAACCAGCAGAACCCTGGGGGTGCAGAGACTACCCGCCAGCACACTAACCAGCAGCACCCTGGGGGTGCAGAGACTACCCGCCAGCACACTAACCAGCAGCACCCTGGGGGTGCAGAGACTAACCAGCAGCACAAGCCCCTGGGGGTGGAGAGACTAACCAGCAGCACCCTGGGGGTGCAGAGACTAACCAGCAGCACAAGCCCTGGGGGTGCAGAGGCCAACCATTAGCACAAGCCCCTGGGGGTGGAGAGACTAACCTGCAGCACAAGCCACTGGGGGTGCAGAGGCCAACCAGCAGCACAAGCCACTGGGGGTGCAGAGGCCAACCAGCAGCACAAGCCCTGTGGGTGCAGAGACTAACCAGCAGCACAAGCCCCTGGGGGTGGAGAGACTAACCAGCAGCACAAGCCCCTGGGGGTGGAGAGACTAACCTGCAACACAAGCCCCTGGGGGTGGAGAGACTAAACCGGCAGCACAAGACAGAAATTAATACACTGTTGATTTAAATATACTGATGTTTTACACAAACTGATGTTTTATCTATACTGATGTTAAATATATACTGTTTTATAAATAGTGTTTTACATATAGGGATGTTTTATATATATACTGTTATATATATAGTGATGTTTACTATATATATTGTTATATATATAGTGATGTTTTTTTATATATATATATATATATAGTGATGTTTTATATATATATAGATACTCTTATATATATAGTGATGTTTTATATTTACTGATGTTTTATGTTAACTGTTATATATAATGTTTTATATATAGTGATATTTTATACTGTATATACAGCTGATTTATATATACTGTTTTTATATACTGTTATATATAAAGTGATGTTTTATATTTACTGTTTTATATACAGATGTTTTAAATTAACAGTTAATTTAAAACATCTGCTCCCAACCTGTAGAAGAGTTATCTCATGCTCCCAACCTGTAGAAGAGGTATCTCATGCTCCCAACCCGTAGAAGAGGTATCTCATGCTCTCAACCTGTAGAAGAGGTATCTCATGCTCCCAACCTGTAGAAGAGGTATCTCATGCTCCCAACCTGTAGAAGAGGTATCTCATGCTCCCAACCTGTAGAAGAGGTATCTCATGCTCCCAACCTGTAGAAGAGGTATCTCATGCTCCCAACCTGTAGAAGAGGTATCTCATGCTCCCAACCTGTAGAAGAGGTATCTCATGCTCCCAACCTGTAGAAGAGGTATCTCATGCTCCCAACCTGTAGAAGAGGTATCTCATGCTCCCAACCTGTAGAAGAGGTATCTGAGTGTATAGAAAACAGAGGATAGAATGGAGAAACAGAGCAGTATTTGATCTTCTTTCAGTTAGGCCCTTTAAGATGATGTCAATGTTCTACCTGTGGATAAAGTAAGGTCTCTCCAACCGTGTCTACATGTGTGATCTTGTTTGTTACATCAGAAGGCTTGACTCCTGTTTTACGTCGTTGGAATCTCACCCTCTGACGATGTAGCGATATTGACCTAAATACGATTCAGAAATTATCATCTACACATCATAAAAAAAAAGTTTTACTGCAAACCAAACAAAATAAATTGCATTAAAACATTAACCTTTAAGAATATGTGTTTCATGCTATCATTATTAATTAAATATTGTAAAATATATATTTTTTAAAGTCAAAAAAATAAACATAAGGAAGATCAACAGGTGAAATATTTTAATTGAATTCAGTAGAGTAAAGGAATCTGGAGGATAAATCACACAATGTATGTTACTGCTGTTGATTACTGTTGTT